>NW_027397073.1:12770953-12903751 GCF_003265705.2 Callorhinus ursinus | reverse complement strand
ATAGATAGATAGATAGATAGATAGATAGATAGATAGATAGATAGATAGATAAATATAGGCAATATAGTGAGTATTAGCACTGACAGCCTGGCAACTTTCCACCAAGGTACAGCCACTCTGAGCCATTAGGGAGCCTGCTTTTCATAATTAATGGAAAGCAGGAGACTAAGCGCAGAGCTAGGCTTACAACTCCAGCCCTTGAGCAGGTCCTTCATTACTTAGTATTGGAGTCTAATAATTTCCAAAGTGTATTAGCGTGTTCCCCCACAGGGAAAAAAACAAGTGAAACATGGACTGTTACTATGAAACGGAAATCCAATCACCAGGGAATCTTTCTAATTGACCCACTTGTAGTGAATAATAACTCCGGAAAATAATATTGATTACTCTCTGTTAGAACCATTGAGTAAAACAAGTATGGTTTCCTCTTCATGAGCGTAATGTGTAACTCCATTTAATCACATTCAGAGTAGGTGTAAAAATAGGAGTACCTCCGCCATACTGTTATTTTATTTTATGGTCAAATTTTCCTAATCTATCCTTAGTTCCTGAAAGAAAAATTACTAAAGATTTAGTTGGATCGAAAGCTAATTATTATGTCTCCAAATAATCATCATACTATTTATTTGGTATTGTTTCCTAAATATCCATAAAGAGCTTTGTCCATTGAGTTTTGAGTGTGGGTAGACCAAGTGGATGCATGCTGAGAAAGGAGAAAGATTAAGAGCGTCTAGGACCATGACAAAACAAGCCCAAGGTGGGGGGGGCAGGTATATGAAAATCAGCATTGATATTTGTTTATTTTTCCCAACTTTGATATCAGGGAACATTGGCTTTTTCCTTCCTGCCCTTGGTAAACATGCTCCACTTCCTTTTGTAAGGAGCACTTGCTCCCAGGTAGCTTTTTGGAGGCCAGAATGAAATAAGCTGATAGATCTGTGGTTGATCTGTTGAAAGACCTACATATCTGTCTAATGAAGGTAGGGACATTGGATGCATGCATGTGATGCATTTTAACCTTTCAGGTTAATTTAAAAAATGAAACAAGACAAAGCCAGAGAGGGAGACAAACCATAAGAGACTCTCAATCTCGGGAAACAAACTGAGGGTTGCTGGAGTGGAGAGGTGTGGGAGGGATGGGGTGGCTGGGTGATGGACATTGGGGAGGGTATGTGCTATGGTGAGCGCCGTGAATTGTGTAATTCATTTGTTTTAAAGAGGGAGTAGCTTGGAAGATGATAGCTGGAAATTTTAGTGACTGAAGAAAACAATCCATTTCAAGCTGAATACAGACTGTAATATGTCAGACAGCATGCTGTCTGGATTGAGGAGGAAGCTAGGCAAGGGGCAGGGACAAAACTAGTGATGGCTCCATTCCCCCAGGAGCAGTTTCAAGATAGGTGCTGGTCCTACTTTGTTGTTAATAAGTGATGGTGTGAAGTTGGAGAAAGAAAGGAAAAACTAAGAACATTAATAGAGCAGACGCCTCCAGAGCATGGCACATTTTGTATCTAGAGACAAGAGCATTGTTAGTCTACTTTTGGTGTTGTAGCGTAAATACCGAAGGAGATGCAAATGAAAGAAGTATCCTCAGAGCACTAAGCGTCAGCTCCACTCTACCATCTTGCTCCTTGGGACCTTGCAGCATTCCAAGGCCCCCACCCTTCCTAGGCAATCCTGCACTAGGTTATTTGGCCCTTAGGATACCTAGTTGGGAAGGGACTTCAGTTTTTCTCTGTGAGCGCAATTAGAGTTTTCAGTCTTTGTAGATGATCAAGTATTTAGTTGATTGTACTTTTTTTTTTTAAGATTTATCTATTTATTTTAGAGAGAGAGAGTACACAGGTGGGTGGGGGGGGCGGCGGTCAGGGAGCTGAGCATGGAGCTGGATGCGGGCTGGATCCCATGACCCTGAGATCACGACCTGAGCGGAAATCACGAGTTGGAGGCTTAACCGACTGAGCCACCCAGGCGCCCCTGACTGCACTTTTCTGTGACACTTAGTATTAAAAAACAAGATTGTACCTTGGAACTTTGTATTAAGTGAGACCCGAGTTCTAAAAGCCCACAATGTCCATTGCCATTGGCTAAATGTAATATTATAATACTGCACCCATAACTTAAAGAATTAACTAAGATTACTCTATTAGACTCGATAAACATTAACTTGATTTTTTCCCCCTACTTTGAGCTCTATTATAGAACAAATGGACATGAATTATAGCTCTTTCCTTAAAGCAGATTGCTTGCCCTGCGGAGTGAAGTCAGGCTTTGCAGGTTTTTTGGTAGTTTGTGAGCCCTGGCCTGTGCCTAAGTTGCTTTAAATGGAATTGCACAGAGTGTTCAAAATATTCGTTGTCCTCCATTGCCAACAGTGCACCATCCTCTGCAGGGGGAAGTGAGGCTGAAAAAAGAGTGCTTTTCAAACTCTGAGGCCACTCTTTGATCTGTGACTTAGGATTATTAGTAATTGGCACCTATTTATATTAAAGTCTCTAGTAAGATGTAATAAAAGTAAAGCAGGAGAGATGAGAAGTAGTACTGATGTTGAAAGGCAGTATATTCAGGTTGTATGCGACACACAGTTTCTCTGCGCCTACTTTCTTTATCTGTGAGCTTAGGAAGTGAGAGAAAATGACTTCAAAGGCCCCTTTATTCTCATTTAGATAACTGAGAAATGAAGAGGATACATCCACTTTAGCCTTGGCACTGTGCGTGCGTATATACATGTAACAGATGTTTAAAAAAAAAAAAATAACAAACTACAGAGTTTCCTGTCCTTTTAGTTTCTAAAACATCAAGTCATTCCTTATTAACTGCTAAACCAGCCATTATAGTTGTTGCAATCATAATTTTTATTAATCTGAAATTTTGTGATGTTCTGATTCTGTTCTACATACCTATATTGAACAGCTAGGAGGAATTATCTGTAACCTGCATGAATATAATGTAACTTCTTTTTAAGGACTTAATTTTGGGGTTTAAGAACTGTAATAGTAAAAAAAAAAAAAAAAAGAAAAAGGAAAAAAAAGGAAGTGTAATAGTAGCTTAAAATAAAATTATTTAAAATACACCTGAAAAAGTGCTCAATATCACTTGCCATCAGGGAAATCCAAATCAAAACTTCAATGAGATACCACCTCACACCAGTCAGAATGGCTAAAATTAACAAGTCAGGAAACGACAGATGTTGGCGGGGATGCGGAGAAAGGGGAACCCTCCTACACTGTTGGTGGGAATGCAAGCTGGTGCAGCCACTCTGGAAAACAGTATGGAGGTTCCTCAAAAAGTTGAAAATAGAGCTACCCTACGACCCAGCAATTGCACTACTGGATATTTACCCCAAAGATACAGATGTAGTGATCCGAAGGGGCACATGCACCCCAATGTTTATAGCAGCAATGTCCCCAGTAGCCAAACTATGGAAAGAGCCTAGATGTCCATCAACAGATGAATGGATAAAGAAGATTTATCCATTATTCCACACAATGGAATATTATGCAGCCATCAAAAAAATGAAATCTTGCCATTTGCACCGAGGTGGATGGAACTAGAAGGTATTATGCTAAGCGAAGTAAGTCAATGAGAGAAAGACAATTACATATGATCTCACTGATACGAGGAATTTGAGAAACAAAACAGAGGATCATAAGGGAAAGGAGAGAAAAATGAAACAAGACAAAGCCAGAGAGGGAGACAAACCATAAGAGACTCTTAATCTCGGGAAACAAACTGAGTGTTGCTGGAGTGGGGGGGGGGGTGGGAGGGATGGGTGGCTGGGTGACGGACATTGGGAAGCGTATGTGCTATGGTGAGCGCTGTGAGTTGTGTAAGACTGATGAATCACAGACCTGTACCCCTGAAACAAATAATACACTATATGTTAATAAAAAAATTATTTAAAATACTTCACCAAATGTGTATTTTTCCAAAGTCAGCCAGTTTTATTTTGGAATCTGGGTCTGTATACATTTGATAATTTATGGGGTTCACCTATTAGCGTGATAGAGCTAAAAGTCTTATTTTGTAGGAGACATAGAGATTTCTAGTCTTTTCTTCCCTAACCCTATGTTGTTACCTTGCTCCCTCCTCTGCATTCTTTTTGAATGAAGGTAATGGGAGGAAAGGTCATCCACTCCCCATTTTGATTTCTTATCTCTCTTTTAACTTAAACATTGCCTCCAGGTATCTCTTCCCCATTTTAAGACCTGAGAGAAGTAGATTCTAGGTTATCTTTCTCTGAAGGGACTTTTGAATTGGCAGATGCCTGTAATCTGACTGCTTTCCACATCTGTAAAGAAAAAGTGGAACTCTAAGAAGGGTAAGGGTTAGGGTTTCCAAAACGAATGAATTTTAATGTGTTGGGACTGAGAACTCGAGTTCTCAGAAACAATTCATGCTTTGTTTGCTAAACAAGTCTGCTGAACAGTGTGTTCTTTTCTGGGAAGAATTTGGGGGATGGGCTGCACAGGGAGGAATATGAGGGATGTGGGGAATATGAGAAGGAAGGAAAGAAATTTAAGATACTTATAAATCAGAGTTGGCCCTTAAAATGTACAGGTCTAGGGCAAGAGTTTAAATGGAAGCCTCATACCATATATCTAAATATTTAAGTTATAATCAAGCTAATAAACTGTTAAATGAAAATATTCTCTCCTCCTACCATAACACATCTAATGACTTGCAAGCATAGATTCAAGTTTGGAATCCTCAGACCCCTTGGGATTCCATACTGGATACGGCAGCATGGGGAGATCTGGCCCAGTGGCCCAAATGTCTTCTCCTTCTGTCTCTAGCTCCATCCGGCACACGGCAGGGCTGTGGACACGCTGTCCACGCCTAGGGCTTATGGGTGAGGAAGACGACCCAGGGGCTTATGGGTGAGGAAGACAACCCAGGGAAGAGGCCCACACAAGCCCTGAGAGCAGGTTTGGTGTCATTTGGGTAAAGCATTCTGGAAATCTGCTTACTCTTAGCATGGAGAAAATGCTTCTCCATGAAAGTATAATGTGAACCACGTAAGTTAATTTTAAATGTTCTCATAGTCACATTAGAGAAAGTAAGGAGAAACAGTTGAAATCAATTTTAATAATATATCTTAATGCAGTATAGCAAAATTGCTATCTGTTTTAAAAAATTATTAATGAGTTTACATTCTCTTTTGTATTAAGTATTTGAAATCCATTGTGTATTTATATTTAGAGAACATCTCAATTTAGACCAGCCCCATTTCAAGTGCTCCATAGTCCCTGAGGGCTGTTGCTGTCTGATGGGATGGCTCAGACTCCTTGTTCTGGGGTGGGGGGGGGGTGTGCTTGACCCCTGGGACTGGGGGCAGTTCTCGTTATCATAAGATCTGGTAATATTTTTATCATTGAATTGATGCAAAGAATAATTGCAGTTCTTTATATTTAGAGGCTGTGGCCTTTTTAAAATGCAAATATATGTATACATGAGACTATGGAGGGTCCTTGTTAAGAGTTTTTATTTTTGTTTATTTCTTCAACTGCGTTTTACTCATTCGGCTTACTGCTGCTTTCCTTTGGGTCAGGGCCAGTGTGGTTCTACTAAATTTGTTTGCAAAGATGAATATACTCTGCCCGCCCCCCATGTTATTAATAAATACTTTTCCAAAAGCGTGCTCTCATTTGCTGTCTTGAGTAAGTCCCGGAGTTGTAATCATTTCATCTCCACTCTGTTGTGTGGGATAATGTCTGGTAGGTCTATTTCTTTCCTAGAGGAACTTTTTTTTCCCCTAAGTTCAGTTTAATTGTGTGCATATTTTTAAGCTGTGGCCAGTTCTACCAAATGAGGAATCATATCTAGAAAGTAGGATACTGTTTTTGTCTGGACTAGAGCAGCAGTTTCATCTATTTCAGGATAGTGTTGGCAGATTTAGAAGGACAAAAAAGCACCCAGTTAAATTTGAATTTCAGAAAAACAACAACAACAATTTTTTTTTTTTTTTTTTTTTTATTATAAGTATGTCCCATGCAATATTTGGGAGATACTTTACACTTTAAAAAAATGTGTTTGTTTTCTGTATTTTATCTGGCAACTGTATTTTAAGACTCCTTTACTCTCTCAAAAAGGATCCTAAGCAGTTTTTATATATGTGGATTAAATCTATTGATATTTACAACATTAAAAACTTAAACTGAGAAGTATTTTAATATATATTCATTTAGAAAAATAATAAAACCGTTCTTGTTGACATACACATTTTTTATGAAAAGTAACTGTTTTAGAAAACAAAAAAAAATAGGTAGAAGAGTGTCATTGTTTTATATTTTTACAAATCTTTTCATGTCTGGCTTAAAAGAAGATAGTTGGATTTCTCCTGTTTCTGCGTCAAGTCAGATGTGCTGTCAAAAAGACCAGGTGGAAATCTCCACTGGACGCTTGAGAGAAAAGGACAATGTGAAAAGGCAGATGGCCTCTTAGTATTGTTACGAAAGTAGTTTTGACCTTGGGAATTCTCTTAAGAGGGTCTGAGCAACCTCTTCCCGGGTCCTCCAGTCATGCTTTGAGAACCCCTGAACTAGGAATAATAGAACCTGTAATTCTAGCTCGTGTAGTGTAGATCATGGATGATTTAGTCAGAATAAAGGATAAGCATTCTTTGTTTTGAGAAGGCCTAATGAATCACATTGTAAAGGAGAAAGCAAATTAAAAATGATTATTCAGGTTTAGCAGTTAATTCTTAACCTTTTGTTTAATTTAAAATACTATTAGGTCTACACTTCGCCATTCAAGAAAATTACTATTATAAAAGAAAAATCAAAGTAACACTTTTAACCTGTCACCTTTCTGTTTAGAATAAACTTTATGTCATTTAAAACAAAGTTTAGGGGCACCTGGGTGGCTCAGTTGGTTAAGCATCTGACTTTTGATTTTGGCTCAGATCATGATCACAGGGTCATGAAATCAGCCCTACTTTGGGCTCCTGAGCATGGAGTCTGCTTGTCCCTCTCCTCCTGCTTGTGCGTGAGTGTGCTCTCTCTCTCTCTCTCAAATAAAGTCTTAAAAAATTTTTTTAAAAATAAAGCTTAGCATTTTTTATTATAAAATTCAACAGATCGGTCACATGACAATTTCCTTAAAATGCTGATTGGAGGGACACCTGGGTGGCTCAGTCGGTTAAGCATCTGCCTTCGGCTCAGGTCATGATCCTGGAGTCCCGGGATCGAGTCCCGAATCGGGCTCCCCGCTCAGCAGGGAGTCTGCTTCTCCCTCTGACCCTCGCCCCTCTCGTGCTCTCTCTCTCTCTCACTCTCTGTCTCTGAAATAAATAAGAAAAATCTTTAAAAAAAAATGCTGAATTGGATTTAGTTTTAAGTGTGTGTCTGTTCTAGGCACTGTGCATACTGCCCAATATTTAGGCTTGGTCAGTTTTAAAAGTAATTAGCATAATGCAATCTGATTCTCATCTCAAATAAAAAGAAAGGGTAGAGATCAGCGGTGGACTGACAGAGAAGTAAAACACAGAGAAGTAAAACTTTAAAGATGACTTCTTTAATCACTTGGACAACTGAGAAAATGAAAGAGCCATTAACAAAATAAATCAGAAGGAAGTGCTGGTCTGGGAGAAAGACATCTGTTGAGTTTCGCACTGGAAATCCTGTAGGGTAGCCCAGGAGGCAGGAGGTGGTATGTGGTGGTTTCGAGAGACCTGTTCACAGAGCAGTAAAACGATTTCCAAGGAAGGCAAGGTAGAGAGACGAAAGAAGCTGGCAAAGCAGAGATCTGGGAGAAACATCTAACCATGGAGTGGGGAAGAGGAGATGAAGAAGAAAGAAAGAAACCTAGAAGAAAAGAATCAAAGAGTGTTGGAAGAGGCTCGGTGAGGAAAAGGTCTTACAAGTGAAATGAGAAGAGCTTTTCCAGAAAGGGTATGTGCTTAGCAGTATCAAGTGTTGGGTTGAGATTGAAAAATGATAATTGGTTCTTAAATTTGGAACTATAAAACTTGGTTCCCTGAGAGAGAGTGTAGTTCTGATAAATTAATTTTTTATTTCAGGTTTATATTTGGGGAGAAATGAAGCAGAAAGATTTTTTTATTATGTTAATCACCATACATTACATCATTAGTTTTTGAGCAGAAAGATTTTTGACTTGTGTGGGTAACACAGAAATTCGAAAGGGCTAGATCTGCCAGTTCTTTCCCTCTCTCTCCATTATCATGTAGTGGTGTGTTAATGAAGCTGGCCCGGGTAAAGCTAAAAAAAAATTACTCCAGCAGAACTCACATTTTCAAATATTCAGTCTCATTCTGGACTGACAAGTTTGTTTGTTTTTAAATATAACTCTTATATTTTAGGTAAAACCCTGGCCTTAGAGTCTGAAGAGGTGCTCTCCAGCTCTGCTGTGTGCCTAACCTCTGTGGGCTCATTTCCTCCTCAGTTGAATTGGGTTGGATTATCTCTAAGGCTATGCTAAAATAATGTGATTTATGCATCTCTGACACTTGTCTTTTTTCTTTTGTTTTATTGTAACAGGTTCACCAAGTTGAAGAGTCTTAACCTTTCCAATAATCATTTAGGGGACTTCCCATTAGCAGTCTGCAATATTCCAACTCTGACCGAGCTGAACGTGTCCTGCAATGCCCTGCGAGCGGTCCCAGCAGCCGTCAGGGTTATGCACAAGTGCGTACTTCAAACCCCACTGCACAGTATCCCTCAGACACCCCTGGGGAAGCCGCACTGGGGTCGCAGCCTAAGAGATTAGTTAACTTATTCTGTTGGTCATGGAAGTCTTGGCTCCAAAGCAAGACGTCAGGCTCTTCTGGAGAGTTCATTTGTTAGCTTTTATACTCTTTAAAGTCTTGTAAATAATTAAAATATCCTTGTTTAGAACTGAGGATCCCCACAGATGAGTGTGTCTACCCATGGGATGACATGCTTACTTTCTCATTTTCTGAGTTATGTTGAATTCTAAGACTTAATATTTAAAGTAACAATGAAAGATGGGTATTGGGGCTGCTTCACACTGTAGTTAGCTCACGTTGTTCCCATTTATGCCGATCCAAGTTGGGAAAATGGGTCATAATTTTGGTTTTCAGTAAAAGACTACGATGCTTCTGTCTGATCTTTTCTCTGTGGTGTATTATTGCCTCGGGCCCTGCCCTTATGCATTTTGCAAAAGGTAGTTCATTTTCTTTTACTAATAATATCATCTATATTTATGGAACTTGTACATCGGTAATAAACATGTAAAGTTTATATTCTCTTTATAATTCTTATGTTTTCTTTACTAGCTTACAGACTTTCTTGTTGGATGGAAACTTTCTCCAGGCCCTTCCTCCTGAGTTGGAGAACATGCATCAGCTCAGTTATCTTGGTCTTTCTTTCAATGAATTCACTGACATTCCAGAGGTTTTGGAGAAATTGACTGCTGTGGATAAACTTTGTATGTCTGGAAACTGTATGGAGATCCTTAGGCTACAGGCTTTAAGAAAAATGCCTCACATTAAACATGTGGATCTAAGGTAACTATTTTTAAGAACTATATCCCATTTAAGTGGTTGGCTTATATTTAGGAGTAGGTTATAGTCCTTTTGGTGACATTCTTCTGCAAGGCAAGCAAGCTGGTTAGTTGCAGTTTATGGTGAATGAAAATCATATCATTGAGAACAAAGTGAGTATTTTTTCTCTTTGTCCTCCTTTTCTGTGGTTTGAGATAGGTAACAGCATTGAGCATCTCTTCTTTCTTAAATTTTGTTTCCCTCCTTGACTTCCCTAATGTAATATAATGTATTCATTAAATTATTCATTTAACTTATTTATTTTAATTTCCTATTTTTTTCTATCCACATGGCTCTGCCCTTAGTTTACTGTTCTTTACAAAAATATAAAATTTATAACCTCTCATTAGGCCCAAGTTTGACCAGCACCTCCACTCACACCTCACAAGAGCAAGGAACCTGCATTTTGAATCCTGATCTTGCTAAACTCCAACTAAAAACTGCTAGCATAGTCCTTGCTACATTAAAGATGCTCAGTGATTATCCCTAAGTATGTGAGGTTCAGTTTTAGTTTCTAATATACAAAGAACCAGTACACAAGGAGGAATCTATTCTAAATTTCTCTTTTTTAAGGAAAAACGAGTCTGTCATGGGACTGAGGTCCTGCAAAGCAACATATCAGGCTTAGGCCTTCATACTGATTTGCCCAATTTGATACTTTTTCAACCAAACTTAATTCCTCCATTAGCCAGGGGTTGATGACCATGTAATAATGACGTTAAATCTTGGGCAAGATATTTAATATCTCTGTAACTGTGTTCTCATCTCTAAATTATGGTTAATAACAGAACCTAATTCTTAAGAGTTTGGGAAGGAATTGAGTTAAATGCCTCACACTTCCAATGTGTTTTATGTATCATTCTTACTACCTAATTGAAGACTCTTTTTACTCATGGAACCTGCTCAGCTATCACTCTTGGACTCTTTACAACTCCCATATGTCAAAGGTGGCTCTTTCTTTGCCTTACTACCCACTTTCCTCTCTGTTGGTAATCCTAGACCCTTACTCAGACCTGTTGACTTTTGTCAGTATAAAGAAGCATCATCTTTTGCTCCTTTTCTTCTGCATTTATTTGGTCTGGCCTTGGAAACTCATTTATTCCAGTCCCTCAAAGAACTGCTTGCCTTGGGGCACCTGGATGACTCATTTGGTTAAGTGTCAGCCTTCAGCTCAGGTCATGAGCTCAGGGTCCTGGGATTGAGCCTCACCGCTCCCTGCTCAGTGGGGAGTCTGCTTTTCCCTCTCCCTCTCCTGCCGGCTCATGCTCTCTCTCTCTCTCAAGTAAATAAATAAAATCTTAAAAAAAAAAAAACAAGAATTGCTTGCCTTTCTTTTTCCTCAGACTAAAGAAATCACGCCTGTTGCACCTGGGGAAGAGTTGGTTAGCAATTTGCAGACCTAGAATTCTTAATTTGAGGAGTACAAATGGTAATACTTTATCTGACTTTGAGAACTTTTTGGAATGTCACAGGAGATGGCACTAAACACTTAACTTTCTTGTTAACTTTCTAAATTGTTAACCTTATTTGTCTCTGAGTCACTTGGATTTAGAAAACTTTCATATTAAAGCATTTAAGCGCTTTTAAATGGAGCCACCTAGATTTCTAGTTCTAATTGGATCTTTTTAGATGAGATCAGTTGCAGGACCCCAGTCTTTCTCTAACCCTTAATTTCTCTTCTTGGGACTCATTCCACTTCAGATGCCTCCTGGATAATTTTACCTTGGTTCCCCCCCATTGGCACACTTCACCACACCCCCTGTGAAACAGTTCAGTTTCTTTCTTTATTCAACTAGTTCTCGCCCTGGATTCCTATTTTACTGAGCAACATCACTTCATTGTGTCTATAGACACGAAACTTTGGACCCTACCTCTGGTCTACCACCCGATTCTCTGAGTTTCTTCTTTCACACTAGTTCCTCTCTTTGTCCCTTCCTTTTCCTTCTCGCTGCTGCATCTGTTTCCATTGTGTAGCCTCTCAAGCAAGCACAGTCTTGCCCAGAGCCTTCAATTCTTTGGCTGGAGGTATTTAAACTCTTCTTACCTGGTTTCAACCTACTAGCCTGTGAGTCCCTTGGGGATGAGGCTCTAGCTCAGAGCTACTCAAAGTGTGGTCCTCCGACCTATGCTGGTAAGCCAACTATTCGCTACTTTTCTACAATGAAATATGTATAGAAATTGAGACTTAATGTTTTAGAAACATACAGTGATTTGACATTGCCACAGTATGCAAGTAGACTCATGTAAGCAACTCATCTCATTGTATGGGGAATAGACTCGTTCAGTTGTTGGTGAATTCACTTGGGGAGCCGCCTGTGCTGTGGGCTAGGTCCTGGTCATGTGCAGTAAGACTGTACACATCAGTCCATGATAGATTAGAGCTCATTCACTACAGATAACCGAGAAACACTGCTCTTCTTTATCCTTGTTATCCAGCGTTAGCACTGAGTTAGTACTTTAATTGACGAAGCCCCCCTTGCAGCTTCTTGCATGCCTTGTGCTCCTGCACTCATATGTGGAGTCCTCCCTGTGCTTTTCTTTTCAGTCCAGAGGCTCTTCTGCCCTAACTCATGCACTGCTTCTTTTCCTATTTATACCTGTTATATTCTGCCTACCCTGGGGATTCAGATGAGGTGCTCCGTCCATTGCATCTTTTTTGACCATTCTCTGTATTTTATACATCAGTTATGGTACTTAACACATACTTGTAGTCTTTATATTTTAAAGCATATGGGATTTTCCTCACTAACATACTGAATCTGTTGACAAACACCTTTTCTTCATCTCTTATTGACACAAAGCCATAGGTCATCATCCTGATCATCACCATATCTTTTGTTGTTTGCACATACTTCATTTCTCAGCTGCCTTGTAGTTGACAAGGAAGGTGTTATCCCCATTTTACAGATTAGAATTAGGCTTAAGCAGAGATACTAGGTGACTTGTTCAAGGTCAAATGCAAAGTGATGAGCAGCAAACTGGCACTAGAACATAATGCTCTTTCATACTGCCTGTCTACACACAGTAAACCTCAGTGAATATTTATGAAATAAATAAAATGGCTGTGTTTACTGGGGATTATTGGAAGGAAATTTTAATCATATTTTGCCTCCTTGAAAGTTCATCCTAAATAGTTATATTATGGTTTGAGCCTGAAAACTTTTGAATTTGAATCCTGACAGAACCTGGCAATTTAAACTGAACAATTCCCTCTCATTATAGATTTTCTTTTGTCTCCTCATTAAATGAACTTTTAATTATTTTAGTGTTAATACAGTGAAATTACAGGAGGGAGCTATTTCAAATGAAGATGATAATGCCACATTATGAAAGTTACCTACAGTGTAAAGTAAGAAGAACGTGGGACATTTTTTCAATTTCTATAGTCTCTTGTATCCAAAATGAGATTTTTTGTTTTTTTTTAATTTAAAAAAAATTTTTTTAAAGATTTATTTATTTTAAAAAGAGTGTATGCATGAGCTGGGGGAGGGGCCAGGCAGAGGGAGAGAGAATCACAGGCAGGCTCTGCACTGAGCATGGAGCCCGACTCAGGCTCAAGCTCACGACCCTGAGATCATGACCCTAAGATCATGACTTGAGTGGAAACCAAGAGTCGGACGTTTAGCTGACTAAGCCACTCAGGAGCCCCTAAAATGAGATTTTTAAAAAATTCTGTGTCCATATACTAGTAATCTAGTGAGCATTTGGAAATAGGCAAATTGCTGGCTTGAGGCCAGTTTTTAAATCTTACAACCTGGAATAAAAAAAGAAGCAAAAAAACAGATCCTCTTGGGCACATTTGAAGAGGCCATATGCTATGCTTACAGATTGACAAATCCTAACTCTTTGCTATCTGTCACTCATCCTTGCGTTTCAGTGACTTTATGATATTACTACTAATAATTCAATTACCATCATTTTATTTTCTTCAGTTACCATTATTTTATTTTTTTCAAAGGGCAAAAATTCACAACCAAGAAGCTTTAGCTTTTTCCTAAGCTCCAACCCTCATATTAATGCTCTTCTAACCAAGTACATTATTTCAGCACTTTGTTGGTTTTGTAATGAGAAGTACAGGGTTCTTATTGTTTGTTTGTAAAGGAGTTGGGGGTAGCCTAGCAAACTAGGAATTGAGATTTTCATTTGTTTTTCTTCCCTTTTGAAGTTAAGGGTATCTTCATTCTATTGATTCCTAGTCCCCATTACTACTTACTTATCTTCTTGGCAACCCATCCATAGCAGCTTCAGTCTGTTAGCTAACTAGTTCTCATGGCCAAGGTTCTGCCAGTTTTCCCCTGTGCCTTGCTGTGTCCTAGATTTATTGATCCCATTGTTGTCCTTGTTTTGTAATTTCTCAGCGAATCCTAGATGCCAAAGTATTTTCTGTGCTTTGCTCTTTCAAGCAGTATTTTATTTTTATTTTTTTTAATGGAGCCCAACATGGGGCTTGAGCTCACGACCCTAAGATCAAGACCTAAGCTGAGATCAAGAGTCGGACACTTAACGCACTGAGCCACCCAGGCACCCCTCAAGCAATATTTTAATGATGGACATAATTTTGGTAATCAGTTCTTGGTCCTAAGCCAGCCAGAAATCCAGATGTTTGCATTCTTATCTCTGGTGCATATGTGTCTCCCGTTCATTCCCTCCCCCCACCCCAAAGTTCTCCCTTAAATTCTGTCCTATATGAACTGCTCATCTCCCTGCTCACTAATCCTTTCTCCTTCCTTAAATATTCAGTGTAGTTCTAATGTGCCTAACAGGTTGTTCTAGGTTTTGTTTCTTGTGTTCTTTCAACTAAATTCTTTGAAGAAAATAAATGATTAAGTGGATCTTGTTTTCCTCTTCAAATGAATTAAGATAAAAATCAACATATATGTGCTTCTCTTCCAGCCTAAGTGGTCCAAATTGTGTTTCAGAATATATTGTCAAGATTAAGACCTTCATGGAGTTGTAGCTAAAAATAACCAAAGAATCTGGACAGTTAAGGAAGTCCAGATGTAGAGATTAAAGAAATCATGGAGGACTATAATATACTGAGACTTCTCCTTACTTCAGCATGTTAGGGTGTGGCCATTTATTTATAGCACTGCAGTTAATTTGTGTCCTTTCTCCTCAAGACTGAACGTAATTAGGAAGCTAATAGCAGATGAAGTGGATTTTCTCCAGCACATCACTCAGCTTGATCTGCGTGACAATAAGCTTGGTGATCTAGATGCCATGATTTTCAACAACATTGAAGTTTTACACTGTGAAAGGAATCAGCTGGTGACATTAAACATCTGTGGCTATTTCCTAAAAGCGCTCTATGCTGCTTCTAATGGTATGTGATATAGACCACATCCGAGTTTTTCTTCTGGTTCCAAGAATTGACTCAGCACCATCATCTCTGCCTCACTCTGATTTTTACTTTGCTCATTTAATAAAATAAGTGTCAGATATTGCTGAGGTAAAAGTCATAAAAGAAGAATGCTGGTATGGTATTTAAAAGAACCAAAATGGAAGATTTTATAGGTCCCAACTTGTTTTTCTCATATTGTGATATTTGGGTAAGTTACTCCCCAACTCTTGATTTGGCTCCTCTGCTTAAAAGGCCTTAATAAGCTATTTCTTGGACTACCCTGTTAAGGTGGTAAATCTGGAACATGATTTAATATGGGAGAGTGAAAATGAAAAGAAGGTCCATTTTGGACTCTACTCAGGGTCTCAGATTTCATGCTCCACTAACAAAGGAACTAATCCTCAGAGAGACCTGAATTATATACCCACAGGGACACCACAGATCAGGAGTCTTACTCATTTAATGAGATCTCTTCTTCAGAATCTCGAAATTATGACAGTTCTAAAAAAGAAAAGATCATAGGGACACATGTTACTAAAGTGAAGATTTCAATTCCCTGCAATCAGAAAACTGAGTGAAAACAAGTATTCAGTACTACAAGTTGAACAGTTGTTTATCATGTACTTGTTCTATGAATAGTGTAGTGCACGAGTTCTAAAGGATAGGGGATTTCTTTTTCTTTTTTTGAAATGAGTTTATTGTCATCTCATGAGAGAAACAAGCCCAATGTCAGATAGCCACGAGTCACTGAGGGTTATAGGATTTGGATAGCCAGGAGGCCCAAAGTGGGTGTTGAAGGGGAAAGAATCTGAATGTGGTCTGTTCGGCAGATGGGAGAAAACAGGGAATTCTGAACTCATAGGTGCCCACTAGAAAATGGTAAGAGGTAGTTATGGAATGCATGGCTTGGAGTCAGATGGTGAAACTTTGAAGCTAGTGCAGTACACTATAGAGAGCCCGTGGAGATTCTGAAGTAGAGGGACATGTGACGGAAGTGATGCTGTAAGACTGTTCCGGTTAAAGTAGTGTACAGAGTGCATTTATGGGAGAAGAGTGGAGCCCTTACCACCCTGCTAATCGCCATCATTGTAATGGTTTTCATGGGAGCAAATGGGAACTTGCACTCGGGACTACAGATGTTGGTTTGAGGCTCATCTGTTCAGAGGTGGTACCTGCAACCGTAGAAGTAAGGTTAACTGGGAAGGAGAAGAGTGCTGGTACCAGGAGTCGACTTAGAAGACCCTCCCGGCTGGCGCCAGGATAGGCAACCAGATAGATGCTGAACTGGTGAATTACAGGGTGAGTGTTTGGAGAAGCAGAAGGACATCTAGAAACTACTCTTAGAAACAAAGCCCTAGGTGGATGGTGGTATCCTATTCCATACAGTTTTGAGGAAGGGTTTTCAGATTTGAGTGGAGGAAGTCATTTGTGACCCTCAAGAGTATGATTTCAGTAGAGTAAAAAAGGCGAAAGCCAGATGCATATGGTTTTATGGAAGGAATTCCAGATTTAAAAAACTGTTCATACAGTTAATCTTCCAGGTAACATTCAGCATGTATAACAAGAGGAGAGCCACAGTAAGTGGATGGGGGAAAGGTAGGAAAGTAGGAGTGATTTATTTCAATCTCTGAATAAGATCTTGTGATTAAATTGGAAGTTCTCTGTACTTTCCTGTAGTTTCCAAGTTTAACAAATAGATGTATTGTACTTCCTAACCTAAACAATGGTGAATAAAGCACAGTGATGATGTTCTACATACAAAAAGAGTCTCTGTGTGACTTGAATGGTAATGCCTTTGTGTTTTTTCCCTGCCTCCTAGAACTTGTTCAACTGGATGTTTACCCAGTTCCAAATTATCTGTCCTACATGGATGTTTCAAGGTAAGATGCCAAGTCCTAGAGTACTCTAGAGTCTCCTTGGAAGTTATTTAGATCATCCTGTCTGAGCTTATGCCTAAAGACTTCTTATGTATTTTGACAGTAAATATTACAAATTAAGGGCGCCTGGGTGACTCAGTTGGTTAAGCGACTGCCTTCGTCTCAGGTCGTGATCCCAGGGTCCTGGGATCGAGTTCCACATCGGGCTCCCCCTGCTCAGTGGGGAGCCTGCTTCTCCTTCTCCCTCTGCCTGCCACTCCCTCTGCTTGTGCTCTCGTGTGCTCTCTTTCTTTCTCTCTGTCAAATAAATAAATAAAAAATCTTTTAAAAGATATTACAAATTAAATTCATAGTTTTTACTTCTGAAAAATCTACGTAAATATCTGTTAGTTAAAATACTACGTTTGTGTACCAAAGTTCAAAAAATAAAAGAATCATGGTATTATGTCCCTCTGGACACCAATTTGACCACCATGTTTGGGCCTGAAAGATTAATGAGTTGAGTGTCATACGACTGGAAGGTCCAGAAGTTCTTTAATTATATTAACCATATCTTCAGTCTTCATTTTAAAAAATGTTGTGCTGTCTCTCTTTGATATTTTTTCCTTCCCTCTGTTATTTTGCACCTATATCTTCTTGCTAAGAACCCTTAGAAAATAGCAACTAAGCCTACCAAAGTAGGATTTCCATCCAGCCTGCTCACTTTGCTCAGCTTATTTGCAAACAGGCTGACCATCTCACCTTTTATACAAATTCACTGCTGCATTGTGTCATGTTTACTCCAGTTCCCAAAAATATAGTAGACTTTTTTCTGAAGGCATAAAGCATGTATTTATACAAATTAGACTTTAATAATCTTAACACACTAAAACTGAAACTTTTAACATAACTCCAAAGGAAATATCCAAAATTTTCTGAACAACCACGGTACATGGGGGTTTGTGGCCCACTCAGCGTAGCAAGTATTATATCAGTGTGCAAAATCCAATACAACTGCCATATAATTGGTCAGGTGCAGAATTTGCCTTTAGTTATAACAATATACCCAAGTTATGCCAAGTTATTTTAATAAGGTTCTCAATCAGAATTATGTAAGAAAGTGTCAGAATTATTACAATTAAAATTTTATCGGAAATTTATAATTATAAAATACTTTGTGAGTAGTGCTTCATGAATTTTCTGCTAAATTCATGTCAATTTTGTTTAATAAACTTGAAGTCAAATTTTACCTGATTATTTTTTTTAAAAGTCTTTTGAATGCTGTTATCTTCAACCTTTAAGTAAGAACAGTACTGCAGTGGGTTTGCATACATGGGTATATATAAGTATCTTGAACAGATTTATTTCAGAGTCGGCCATAGAGTAAATCTATTCTCCTTTTATTTATAGGAGGTAACTGGCAAATGGTTCCCACTGAAACCCCTAAGTGAGATTGAATTGGAAACCCTGTCTTGCTTTTCCCTGAATTCTGCCACTTAAATGCTATCCATCTTTCTTTATAACTCTCATGTCCAGAATCTTCAGTGTAACTTGCTCTGCCTCATTCGCCTCCCCAACTATAGGACTTTCTCTGAGAAAAACTGACCCCCCTGACATAGCTCTGAGTATTTTCACCCTTCTCCTTTTATGTGAGTATGTTATCAACAGGAACTGAGCTGTCACCCATCATGGTGTTTACTAGGCCCTCAAGTTCGAAGTTCTAGGTTATTTTTATCGCTGATAGGAGTTTTATTGCTCTATATTGAGGTTCTTTATAGTGAGAGGGACTTTCACTCTCCTATCTTAGGAAGATGTTTTAGGAGCTAACTACTATAAAATAAAATAATTAAGTGGGTCGATCTTCAGGGCTTCAAAGCCAGAACCATGTGTACCTGTACAGACACGAAGAAAATAAGTCCACCTTTTCTGTATTTGAATTGAAAAGTTAGTACACTAGCAAAATTAAAGAACATGATTTTTAATCATGCTGCCACCTTTAATATCACAATGGTTTTCACTTTGATATAGTCCTGTCCGAAGCATCATATTTTCATGGAATTGTTCATCTGTCTTTAAAGAATTGTGCTCATAATGTACATACCATTTTGCATTCTTTGTGCCTGGTCATTTCACACATTTTAAAAGGAAGAGAGGGCGCCTGGGTGGCTCAGTTGGTTAAGCGACTGCCTTCGGCTCAGGTCATGATCCTGGAGTCCCGGGATCGAGTCCCGCATCGGGCTCCCTGCTCAACAGGGAGTCTGCTTCTCCCTCTGACCCTCTCCCCTCTCATGTTCTCTCTCTCTCTCATTCTCTCTCTCAAATAAATAAATAAAATCTTTAAAAAAAAAAAAATAAAAGGAAGAGAAAAGGCTAATCATCCATGACTGGGGAGGTACTCATTGTAGTAGATTTGTCCAAGAAGTGAAGAGTTCATTTAATGATAAAGTCAGCATTAGTTTAGTTCACTTGTTTCTGCTAATTATAATTGCCATCTTAATGCATAAGTTAATGTTTTCCAATAATTCTGAGTCTCACAGGTCTCTGGTGAGACTAGTAACTGGTGCCATTTCTTTCCTTTTATCTATGATCTATGCTTTTATGATACCTACTGGAGTTGAGAAGTATTAAAAATATAAACTGGAAAATAAAACTACTTTATGCCATTTTACTTAATTGAAAGAATGTGTATGTTTGCTTGTTTTGTTTTGTTTTTTCCAACATAAGACATCCTCTTGCTAAGCTTGCATGGGTTTATAGACTTCGTAGGATAGCAATTCTGGGAACCAGACCTTGTATTTTTTTAAGACTTTAGAGATGATATAACTATGTCCTCTTCTACTTTTTCTTTCTTTCCTCTTCCTTGTCACACTTCATCTTGCTTCTAGATTAAAGTGAATATACATATCCTTTTGATTAGTATTCACTATACTTTGGTATTTTGTTAGAAGTTTATTTATTTTATGTAGTTATTCTGAGTTTCAAACCATATTTTAGGCCAAATTCCAATCAAAGAAAAAAAATTGTATATTCTTATGTTTAGGAACTGCTTAGAAAACGTGCCTGAGTGGGTATGTGAAAGCCGAAAGCTAGAAGTTTTGGATATTGGCCATAATCAAATATGTGAACTTCCTGCACGGTGAGTATTACAGATAGAGTGAGAGAATCTTAAATTAGAGAAGCAGTTTTTTAATAATTTAGCTTGTTATTATGAACTCCTAAAAGAATTTGTTTTAAAACCTTATTTCTAGTATCTTTTATCTCATATGGTATCTCTGAATTACAAACTTTCTTCACTCAGTGGAGAGTAGGGTGAGACTCTGTCAGCCAGGCTTTCCAAAGCCACCCGGGGCGGTGCTTAGGGGATGTTTCTAAATAAGCAATGTTTGAAAACTCAGCAAACAGTGTGTTCACCTCTGTAATTTCAGTTCTTTCGGAATCTTTCACTTCTGTCTGTTGACCTAACATGTCTACCTTCCCCACAAATAATTCTCGGTTTTCCTCGAACATAACTTTGGAAAAAAAGATTATTAGATCATTAAACCTAGAAAGAGCAAACTAGATTCTGTTTTTCTTGATACGAAATTTGGAATAAAGGTCCAAGAACTTTTCTTTCCTTTTCTATCTTAATGTGTATTATTTTTATTTCATAACTTTCACTTTAATGGCAAGATTTGTAACACAGCCATGTCATGAGGTCTAGTGTCCGTAGAGACAAATAGCTTCAGGTTAAGTAATTCTGGTACAAAGTATTATTGACTGTTAGTGACTAGCCATGCAATTAATAACAAAAGGTAGGCTATTCCAGTACTATCCTATAGAAATTTCCGTGATGATGGAAATGCTGTCTGTCTTGTATACGACGTGTGTCTGTGCTGTCCAGTGTGGCTCCACTGGTCACGCATGACTGTTGAGACTTAGAATGTGGCTAGTCCTGAGAAGTGCCAAAGTATGAAATGTGCAGTAGATGCAAAGTATCTCACTAATACTGTATGTTAATTACATGTTAAAATAATATTTTGGATATATTGGGTTAAATAAAATGTAAGAATGAATTTATCTGTTTCTTTTCACCATTTTTAATGTGGCTACTAGAAAATTTACCATTACATATGTGGCCTGCATTATATTTCTCTTGGTTAACGCTGTTAGAACATAGATCTCGTAAAAGAAATCTGGGTTACATTTCGATCCCTAGAAAGCTCAGTTGATTTTACTTTGTTCCTTGGCCATATGCTATACCTGGAATTTCAGTCTGTTTGAAAATGCTTTCTGCTTTAGAATTTTATGTTGACTGAGCCTTTAGGCAACCCAGTGCAGCCCAGCACTATTATTAAGAGGACTTTGGTGCTGTGCCCTGTGGACAGAAGTGTGTGTAGGTGTGAGACCGACCAAGAGAGACCCTTTCAGAAGACAAACAGCAAAAATCAAGATAGACTCCTGCTAATGGGGGATAAAGAATTTGTTGGAAAAAATCTTGCAATGTTACCTTTCTTCTGTTTTCTCTGTTCTCTTCCCCACTTCAGCCTCCCCAATCCAACAGATAAGCAGCACAGTGATGTCTAAGGCCTCTGTTTTCACTGTAGGCTTCAACAAAGATATTGTGTACACAAGCCCAACAATTAAGTAAAGATAACATATTTTATCCAGTTTTCCCCAAAGTTAATTAATCTTTGATTTGATCTGCATTGGGTGGGCTCCTTTGGGGATCTAAACGAATGCTTATTCAAAAGCAAATTGCAAATGCCCTGTGGTCAAGGTCAAGGAATTAAACAGTGTGTGTGTGTGTGTGTGTGTGTGTGTGTGTGTGTGTGTGTGTGTGTGTAAATAATAAATAACACATTCTCCCTTCTGAATCCTAAATTGCACCCCAGGCCCAGTAAGACAGTAAAATTAGTGAACCAAATCCTGAATTACTGGGTTGAGTTGAATTACAGAAACCACCCCCCTGTGAAAACCGTGACTGAACGACTGTCCTGGATTATCTGTCTTGTCACGCTGATGTCATGCCAGGTACCAATCATGGCAGCGTTGAGACAGATTGCTTGCGTCTCTGTGAACGAAGAATCTAGTTTTGACATTTAAAGTGAATAAAGTTCGGCCGTCACGTGGAGTGATTTTAATAGCCCTGGCGGTTCCCGAGTGAGGTCACAGGGTGGAAGGCAGGAGGTGGTGGGGGTGGCCTCGTTCTTTGACAGCGCTGTACATGAGGTCTCCCTCCAGAGTGATCCTGATGCAAAGTACAACCTTGCTATGCCACAGGCCCCACATTTCTGTGTTTAAACCTGGGGACTGTTTTATTCTCTACGACTGTTGAAGAAGTCTGAATTTGGTCATACAGCGGATTTATATTTGATTAAAGTATTCATCATTTGTTGTGGTTTTGATAACCCGTAGAAGAAACATAGGCCAGGGTTCCAAACAGCTCTGTAGGCACAGAAGAGAATAGTGAATTAAGTGCATTTTCTTCTCTTTGGGAGGGGGTCTCAGTTTTGTCTAGGATTAAACCAAAGAGAAAAGAAAAATATACAGACTTAGGGAAGTAAGGAAAGGGAGAAATATTGTGGTTGTGAAATGCAAATGAGGAAAAATAAAACATTTTATCAGTTGGCGTTTGTAAAAGTTTAATCGGAGAGAAGAATCCTTATTTAGTGTTGAACCTGTAGGTAAAAATTGATCGACTCTATTTATTGAGAATCTGCTGTGGGTAAAGCACCGGTGTTCCATGGCAGACAAGACATGAGCCCTACCTCGAGAAGCCTACAGCCTTTTAAAGCATGGCTTCTGAGTCTAGCAAGGGTAGACTATTCTCTTCAGGATTTTCTATGAAACTTGTTTTTCTCTCTTTGATTAAGTAGAGCTTCTTTGTTAAATAATTCCCGTTCGTTTTTCCCACCCTCTTTTATTTCTTTTTTTTGTTTTGTTTTACAGTATGGAAAGTGTTGAAATATAAAAAGCTCCAAGTTTAAGCTTAGGAATTTGCAGTTGCTCAGAATGAATTTATGTTTCTTTGGAGAGATCATTTTAAGTGTTCGACTCCTGTTCATTTTTTTATTCCTTATCCCAAATTAGCGCTAAGTAGGTTTCCTTCTGTCTTTGTTCCCTCTGGCGCAGCTTATTTTGTAATAGTAGTCTCCGGAAGCTGCTGGCAAGACACAACCAGCTGACGAGGCTACCTGAGAGGCTGGAGAGGACCTCAGTGGAGGTCTTGGATGTGCAGCACAACCAGCTCCTGGAGCTGCCGCCGAACCTGCTGATGAAGGCCGACAGGTACAGTAGCTTGTTTGTTTGGGTTATTCATCAGAGTTGTAGAATGCCCCCTCGTTAGCATTCTTGTCCTACATGGTGTGTGCATTTTCTTTTCTTTTCTTTTTTTATATTTATCTATTTGGGAGAGAGAAAGACAGAGACAGAGCATGAGTGGGGGGTAGGAATCAGAGGGAGAGGGAGAAGCAGACTCCCCGCTGAGCAGGGAGCCCAACATGGGGCTCCGTCCCAGGACCCCGAGATCATGACCTGAACCAAAGGCAGACGCTTAACCCACTGAGCCACCCAGGCACCCCTTGTGCAGATTTTCTGATTATTGGAGGTTTACCAAGAAAGCCACTTCTCTATTTGGTAGGGGATGGAGTCAGGGGATATCCTGTAGGTTCTTCGTTAATTTTGCTGCTTTCTGAGAGGAGTGAGTTGAGTCGTTCATAAGCATAAGCACGGCATAAGTTTACTACCTGGTCATAACTGGTGCAGGTTGCTCCAGTCTTAGCTGAATTATCTTAGGATTCTCTACTCTTGGGCGCCTGGGTGGCTCAGTTGGTTAAGCGACTGCCTTCGGCTCAGGTCATGATCCTGGAGTCCCGGGATCGAGTCCCGCATCGGGCTCCCTGCTCAGCAGGGAGTCTGCTTCTCCCTCTGACCCTCTTCCATCTCGTGCTCTCTATCTCTCATTCTCTCTCTCTCAAATAAATAAATAAATAAAATCTTTAAAAAAAAAAAAAAGGATTCTCTACTCTTGCTTTCAGGTATTTGTGATTTGGGGTGACAAGATATAGTTTTCCTAGAGTTTGCTGAGTTCTCTCGCTGTTCTTTTTTGACCAGTTGTCCTTACATTTACCACAGTTTTCCCTTTGCATTTAAATTATTTTCTTTAGAACAAACTTTTTCTTTTCTTTTTCTTTTTTTATTTTATTTATTTATTCATGACAGACAGAGAGAAGCAGAGGGAGAAGCAGGCTCCCAAGGAGCAGGGAGCCCGATGCGGGACTCGATCCCAGGATCCTGGGATCATGACCTGAGCCGAAGGCAGACGCTTAACCATCTGAGCCACCCAGGCGCCCTAGAACAAACGTTTTCTAAATAGCTTATGTCACTAAGTAGTTAAAAACATTGTTCTGAGTTGAGGGGGAGGTTAGTTTAAACATTCAGTGAAATCTCTTTTCTGTGGAGAGTTGCCACATGCAGAACTTCCCTTAAAGAAAGCTTGAGGTTAACTTGAGTGTTACCTTACTTTGGAACATCTTGTTTGCCTCAGGGGCCTTGTGCATCATACAGAAAGGCTCACAGGCTGATGGCCTGCATCATTTTTACCTCCGCTAATGTTTATTTTTAGTGAGTGACCATTACTTGAGAGATGATATGAAGGATTTAACCTTTACTGTACCTCACGAAAAAGACAAAAAAGTAAAGTTTAATTTTGTGGTTCTCTTATAGAAGAAAACAATGATGGGTCTTTCTGTCTTAAAATATAAATTTGAAGTATGTTTCAGCGTGTGTGATTTTTCATTGGTGAAAAGAACTCTGCTTTCCTAAAGTGAATTAGATGCCCAACCAAGGTCCCTGTGCTTATTCCTGTCGTGATACTCATCACACACTGTATTATAATTTCTTGTTTACTGTCTGTCCCCACTATTAGATTATGAACGCTGTGTCCAGTGACTGTGTCTTAATTATAGTGTTATCCTCAGCATTTTGCAGCGTGTCTGGAATAAAGCAGGGTGCTCAACAAATATTTATATAATGAACAAAAGAAAATTTAAGGAATTTTAAATACTACCTTCACCCTTGGATTTTCATCTTTTTTCTTATGTCCTTTAAAAAAAAAAACTTCATAATCAAAATATAGCTTATGGTCAAAAAACGATAAATCTTAAGCATACTGCTCAATGAATTTTTACATATATGCCCCTATAGTCATCACCCAGATTAAGATAGAGAACGTTTTTAGTTCTCCCTGCCTTTTCCTTTTGTTCTTTTTTTTCCTCATTTAAAAAACCATTTATTCTTTGTACTTAGTATAAGTTACAGTGAATTCCTACTGGAATAGTTATAGAGAAATAATGGAATTGTGAGAAAATGGGATTGTTAAATTGTAATTGACCAGTGCTATACCAGTTCCCTGACAAAAAAGAGCAATGTTTCAAGATCATTTAAAGACTTGTTCTTACTTCTGCATTCATATCAAAATACCGTTGACCCTTGAATGACATGGGGGTTGGGGTACCAACCCCCACACAGTCAAAAATCTGTGTATAACTTTTGGACCCCCCCCAAATTTAACTACTAATAACCTAGTGTTAACCGGAAATGTTACCGATAATATAAACAGGCTGTTAGCAAATATTTTGTATATTATAAATGTATTACATACTGTATTCTTATGATAAAATAAGCTAGAGAAAAGAAGTGTTAAGAAAATCATAAGAGAAAATACATATACAGCACTATACTATATTAAAAAAAAAATCCATGTATAGTGGCTCCATGCAGTTCAAACCTGTGTTTTTCAAGGATCAGCAGTGCAGTGCACAGCATATGGGTAGCTATAGACACGTGCTTTCTGTTGTCACGAATACTGTAGGGTTTAATCTCTTCCCCTGTGCAGAATTCTGAGTGATATTGTAACCTTGTGTTTTCTTTCATAAGGCTAACTAGGCAAAACTCGGGTGCAGTTTTATCGTGAGAATCTACTTGTTCTCCTGGGCATCTACACTGAATCTACAGAAACAAGTAGATAGAATCCGATATAGGAGTCTGAGATAAAACTTGTTCTGAATCTGGCCAAGTCTAATAAGCTCATGGCTAATAGAGTAGATAAATAGGCTGGAACTCTCCAGGAGATAATGAGTCTTTATTCATTTTTTAAAAGGACAGTTCTGTATATTTTTAATTCTCTAGAAGCAATCAGTAAGCAGTGAATCTCCTTGGTGCTGGGGCGGATCTGAAAACATGTCCCTGAGGGGGAGCTCCTAAGTAGAGTCGAGGAGACTGTGTTTTCGTGTTCAGAAAAGAATTTTTTTGAGTGGGGCAGCTATAATTTAAATTCCTCCACAGGTGACTTTGTGACCCGGTGCGGCTCACTCTGAATCTCGGTTTTCCCGTGTTGCATATTCTGGACAGTTCCCAAATGGAATCTGTAATTTGGAAGTGGAAGGATTGTGTGAACTGGAATATTTCTAGTAACACAATGTGGAAAATTAGGGACCTGAACAAGCCACTGAAAGAGGACATTGCTGTCTTGGAGAGGATAAGCTGTGCTCACGGTGTAGGCTGAAGGCACTTAGGCGGTAATTCCCATAGTCTGAATAGATGGGTCTCTCCAGAGCCAGCTGCATTTTGGAAAATAAGAGCTGTGGAGGGGGCATTTGCCAGCCTCTGTGGGTCTTGGGAGGAGGGCAGGCCATGGAAAATGTAATTCTGGCACAGGAAAGTCCTGAGTGGGAGGCCAGGCGAATTATAAGGAGCAGGCATCCTCCTTCATTTTATGAGAGGAAAGCAAATGACCGAAAAAGGCTGAAATGAACTTTTTCAAGAAAGCATATTTCAGTGCTTTTGTTTTCCAACCATGATAATAGCCACCTCTCAGCGTGGTGTATTATTAGTCATGACTCTGAGTCAGAAAGAAGAGTTAAGAGTTGTGGTCCTCTCAGGCAGATAGGGTTGTGAAAGGGATAATATAAAGTTGATGAATGCTTTTTTGAACGACATTCTTGTATTACTTCACTTGTTGGAAGACAAGAAACACAGAACATTTGATAATGATTCTCACTAAACTATTTACTGCTTTGTAAATGGTTAATACAGCTGCTTTCCCCTTTCCAAAACCTAAATAATGGAGGTTTAATCTTTATTTAATTTAGAGAGAGTGCACACATAAGCGGCGGGGGGAGGGCCATAAGGAGAGTGGGGGAGAGCCTGAAGCCAACTCGATGCTCAGCTCAGCACCAAGCCCTGCACGGGGCTCAACCTCACAACCCTGAGATAATGACCTGAGCTAAAATGAAGAATCAGGTGCTTAACTGATTGAGCCACCCAGGCGCCCCTCTATCTAAATTTTTTTTTAATTCTATTTTTTTACTGAGGCTTAATTTACATTCAGGAAAATGGAGCGATATTGTGTATTAGGTTTGATGAGTCTGAGGGGAAGGAATAAACCAAAACTGACAGTTGTGGGAGCAGGTCAACCCAGAAAACATGGAGTTCAAAATATGAAAGAGGGTTTTTGAGGACAGAATCTCTGTAACAAGCTTCTTGCAGGTGGGTTCAGTTGTGCTTTGTTCTAGTTTGCATGATCTAGGCCAACATCTTGCTGACCCAGGACATTGAAGTCACTGTGCTGGGTGCCCCAGAGCATTGAAAGTGACATCGGTAGTACCCTCGAGGGGCTCACAGTCTAATGGAGACTTTAAAATAATTACACAATAAACCATAATAAAAAGTGGGTTTTAGAGGGTAAAAGAGAGGGGAAATGATATGGTTGGTTTTAATTTAGGCTCCTGGCGTGAAGAACGGCACTTTGCTCTTGGATAATACAGAGCTGTTGGTTTCGTAAATAGCTTCAGGCAGTAATGAAACTTTTCTTCAATCCTCCTTCCATTCAGTTAGCTCCAAAATACAAATCTTAAAAATATATAGATGCTCCTTGTTTCTTTCTTTCTTTTGTGGTAAAAAATTACTGTGGCCAGTTCTGTATTTGGTTATATAACTGAGGAGAGGGCCTGAATACAAGTCTTCATAAGTTATAAATGGTTTAGCTCGTGCTCTAAGTAGAACTTGTGCTTGGAAGCTTTAAGAGAACTGTCAGAAGAACATGCGTCATTGGACACAGAGCAAAAGACTGAACTTTGACTCTCTTGTGAGTTTTTCTTTAGCTCTGAGTCTTGCCTGCTAGAACCAATGTCATGGTTTTAATTACATCATATTGTCTGTTCAGTATTACAGCTTTAGAGTGGTGTATATTAATTTTCCTTACCTGGTGGTAGAAGGTATTAGTAGCCAAATGAGAGAAGGAAACCTGCTTTAAATTAGATGACTTTTAGTAATATCTTTCTCTTCCTATGAAAACTTATTTTGACTTGCTTTTCATTGGCAGCTCAAAAACTGTAGACAGATGTGAGATGTGATGGACTGTGTGTTGCCGAGAAGTTGACTCTGATTTGTGTCTTATGATGAGGGTGGGATTTGGTTCTCTGGGGTGAACTGGCAGTATTCTAATCTGGATCTCACTGTCCTAGATCTCTCTTATCTTACCTCTTTTTGCTTAGAGTTGAAGATCTCCTTGATGGAAGTCCCCAGGAGTTTCAGATAATCAGTTTTTATCAACAGATGGGCAGGGTGGGGTAGATAGTCACCCGGGGTCACAGAGCAGATGGATGAGGTACAGCCACCCTTCTATTCGTGAAATCTTGGTGAGGGCCCCCTCCTGGTCCGTCTCACAGCTGCACACTCATCTGATGGTGGGAGAGTTGCTGCTATAGGAGGCTGGTCTAATTTAACAAAGCCGCCGCTGACCCTTTCAAGGAGAGCTGTAAATTCCTGTTGTCGGTGGACATTAGGGTCTGTTTTTATCCCTGGTTAGAGCAGTATAAGGTGCTTTAAGGGCTGGGAGTGGGGAGAGTGTATGTGCGAATAAAATACGTGGTAATTATTAAATATCCCCTGAGTATTAGTCACATTACAGACCATAAGTTTTAGTGACTCAGTACATGTGTAAATACCAAGGGGACTAAACAGTAACAGAGAATTTGGAGATCGTGATCAATTGGCCATGACAACTGGTGCCTTTTGGCAAAGACAGATATTTCTGGCATTTTTAAGAGCTAAGTTGCCTACACTATTTTGTTTAAGTGAAGAGAGCTAACTTGTAAAGTTCTGATATTCTGAGAATAAAATTACAGTATTTCTCAAAGTGTGTCTACAGAATGCCCTGGGGTACATATTAAACATGCAGATTTCTGGTGCTTATCTCTGTTCTACTGATTCAGTATGGCCAATCATCAGAATCCTTAATTCCACAGAGTTTTGAAGCCTTACCCTGACCTACTTAATAAGAATATCTGGGAGTTGAATTTGAGAATCATGTACCTTCTGATAGAAGAGCACAATTTCACTTCTATTTTTGCCAAAAATGCACACTATTCTAATGATAAAACATCAAACAAATCTAAATTGAGAGACATTCTACAAAATAATTGTCTAGTACTTTTCAAAAGTGTTAAAGTTGTTTAAGACAAATAAGACTAACTAAAGGAGGCTAAGGAGGCATAATGACAAAACATACGTGGGATCCTGGATTGGTTCTGGACCAGATAGAGGACATCAGTGGGATAATTAATGAAATTGGGATAAGGTCTGTAGATGAATTTGTAGTATTGCATAAATGTTAAATTCTTAATTGACTTAATTTTTAAAACTAATTCTTTTTATGTTCTTATTCAGCAATTCTTCCATCTGTATAATTTTTGTTCCTTTACCTGGTAGCCTTGTAGCCAGGCAGATTTTCATACCTTCCAAAATAATAGTCCTGTTAGACTGTATGCAATTTTTCTTCACTTGGAATCCCCACTATTAGGTGGTGGTGCTAGGCAATTAATAATTGTGGTTCTTTTTTCAAATTGACTAGCGGGGTAAAACATTAATTCGGTGGGTTTCTACCAACACTTTAAAAAATTAAGTAGGATAGAAACAAATAGAGTCAGATTAAGTAGTGATTGTGAAACTTTTTTTTCTACTTTTTAAAAAAGATTTTATTTATTTATTATTTATTTTTAAAAGATTTTATTTATTTTAGAGAGAGACAGCACAAGCAGGAGGGGCAGAGAGAGAGAGAATCTCAAGCAGACCCTGGGCTGAGTGCAGAGTCCAACATGGGGCTCAGTCTCACGACCCTGAGATCGTGACCTGAGCCAAAACCAAGAGTTGGGTGCTTAACCGACTGTGCTACCCAGGCGCCCCAAGATTTTATTTATTTATTTCAGAGAGAGCAGGCGGGGGGAAGGAACAGAGACAAGCAGACTCTGGGCTGAATGCAGAGCCCAACACGGGGCTCCATCCCACAACTCTAAGACCATGACCTGAGCTGAAATCAAGAGTCGGATGTTTAACCGACTGAGCCACCCAGGTGCTTCTCTGAAACTTTCATTGATACATGTGTATGTTGCATCTGTACTGGGGGGTAATGTAAAATGTAATTTGTACTCTTGGTTACTATCAAACATTTGAAAGCCCTTCCCTTAAGAGCTATCAGCCTTCTGAAGACAGATGAAATTGTTAAAAGTGTTGTTCTGTACAGACAGATGATAAGGAATTGATAGTGTTTCACAGTTCTGGGACATTGGGGGCCAGAAATCAAGGTTTTGTCTAAAAGTAGAAGAGTTTTGCTGGGCTTGAAATCTTAACCTTTTGTATTTTTAATAGAATAGAAGTCTCAGTACTGATCTCCAGAAAAACTATTAAAATGAGGAATGCCGGGGTGCCTGGGTGGCTCAGTCCATTGAGCATCTGACTCTTGGTTTCGGCTCAGGGCATGATCTCAGGGTCATGAGATTGAGCCCTGTGTTGGGCTCTGCACTCAGCCCAGAGTCTGCTTGAGATTCTCTCTCTCCCTCTGCCCCTCCCTCAGCTTGTGCGCTCTCTCTCTCTAAAATAAATAATTTTTTTTTTTTTAATGCAGAAGGCCTGGTATACTTACAAATAGGTAAATCGGTTTTGATACCAAATCCTGCACTTTGTTTCAGTGACAGAATTTGGCTGTAAAATTTAAGGGTGTGCTGGAAATTACTAAAAAGCAAACAAACAAAAACAAAACAAAACAAAACAAAAAAACCTAGATGAGCCAGAGCAGATGGACAGAATGTGCCAAGGAAGAACAGAGCAATTGCTCAAGAAGCAGGAAGTGGATTTGTCTCCCAGCTGTTGTGGGCAGCTTTCCAAATGCTTTAGGGCAGGAGCTGTACATGAGTTTTTTTCTGCAACTTTTGTACCTTCTGCTAAGAAAAGTTTTTAAGTACTAAGTTATCTTAAGGATGGAGTTTAAAGTACCGTGCACATGTAGTTTTCACACTACCCAGCAGGTGCCCTGCTTCACCTCCAGCATTTCAGGAGAGAAGGGCCTATGAAAATGTCCTCAGGAAAATGTTTTATTATTACTGTTTTTTAACATTTGAATTTTGGAGAGATGTGTTAGGGAATCATGGACTCTTAAGATTAATGAGGTCTGGGTTTTATTTCTGGCTCTGTCATTAATTACTGTTTAATAATTGCCAAGTAATTTGACCTTTCTCAGCTTGTGTTTCTGTCTTCGGTGAAATATGAGGGGGCATCTCTGTGGTGATGGGAGAACCAAATGAAATAGAAAATAGGAAAGAGCTGTGGTCTCTACACAGCACCTTACAGATGAATAGAAAGCAGTCATATGTGACTGCTTTTTCTCTATTTAGCAGAGGAGGGTCGCCTAGTGAAGAGGATTATATGGATGAAACGTTTCTTGGCACGTGAACCAGTCTTTTATCTTTTATACAGTTAAAACAAAAATCTATAAGGGAGAGGCTTAAGGAGGTTATTATATCATCTTGAGTTGAGACCAAACTCAGCGCTTTAGGAATTTTTTGGAGGTTTTGAAAGCAGGGGGTGCGGTTATATACCCTGATTTTTGAGTTAAACTGTTAACCACACTGGAGAAATTCTGCAAAATGAAAGTAGTTGCTCATTCTGGTGGAAATGCAGCATTTGTCTCCTGCTGAAATATTGTGAGGTTGGGGGACAAGTGTTTTTATTTTTAAGAGAATGGTCTTTGAATTGAATTTTCCTGAGACCGTTATAATCAAAAATCTTTTTAGCCCAATTATCTGCCCTCTGACCGTTAACTAACAAGATGATTCAGTCAGCCCCTTTCAGTTCAAATCAAATCCTTTGGAACCAGCACATGTAGTTTCGACTTCGTTTCATTTCCTGGCAGGGTAGGATGTGGGATTTTCTTTTTTTTCTCCCTCTTAATTTCCCACCAAAGAGTATATGGCTCCTTCAGTACAGCAAATTTCAACATCTTGATGAGAGGACAAGTCTCTTTGGAAATCACTTTCTTCTCTTCATTCAGATGTTGTAAGGGATTTTCAAAGTCCTTTTGGCAGCTTTCTAGGTGAGCATTCGCTAGTCAGTCTTTTTTTCTTTCAAAGCAATATTCCCTCCTTTTCTGGCCTGAAGATATACAAACATTCATGAATTCTCTTTTCTTACGTCCATAACTATATATTGCCTAGACAATTATATTTTAATGAGATTGTCATATAGTTTCCCAGCCAACCCCAGTCCATGATGTTTCGGGGCAATACATTTTAATTTGTTCTAATTCTTCACTGAAGAAATTCTTAACAGGGTATTTAAGTCAGGTGATATAACGAAACAGACTTGTAAAAATACTTTGAAGAACTATGGTGCTGAAATTGGTTTCCTTCCTAGTTCAAAACCATTTCAGAAACTGCATGAATGACCTTTATTTTCTTCTGTGTAGCACACACGACTATAATTTCCCATGACTATTTATGGTCTGTACAGCCCTTTCTAACTTCCTTTTTTTTTTTTAAATGTCAACGGAATACATGTTTCTTTAATGGAAAATGTTCTATTTTGGGGAAGCTGCTTTTCCTTAGACAAGTAGTGTAATTGGAGTGTGTGTGTAAGTATGTGTGGGGGTTTTGCAAGATTGGGGAAGATTAGGGGATTGAGAGTTTGGCGTGACAGTCCTGGTGATGACTCCTGAATACAAAGCCTTCTTTTGGTCCAAATTTAAAAATAACTATACTTCGTATTCCGTAGTCCTTTTTTAAGGAAGATTTTATTCCTTTTTCCTAACATATGGCAAAGCAGTCCTGAATTGGACGCTGAAAGTTTCAAACCCAGGTGGTTGTGAAACAAGACAAAGGTGGTTCATTAACAGGCTTTTCCAGATGGGGAGGCAAGGTGGCTTTGACCTTGGTAACCATAGTGGAGAGTGTGATGGGCAGAACACTCTCCACATTCCGGATGCTGTAGCTTCCCAGTGGAGCCCACACAGTGCAGGTCCGTTGTGAAGCTGGAGGGTCACCTGTGTGACTCACGAGCCAGGCACAGTACCTGCTCTGTCCTTCCTTCCCTTCTCTTTCCAGTGACGTGGAGCCTGATCACAGCAAGGATTCTGCTTCAGTTCTCCAGCTTCGCTTTCCGTTTATCTGTGCTTCACAATAACTATGGAAGGATTATGTGATTTTAGTTAGCTGGGGTGTAAAAACGTTCTTCATATTTTAGCCATTTTCACTCTGTCATCTGGATAACTGGGGCAGCATATACCCCTTGTTTGTTTATTTTAAAGATTTTATTTATTTATTTGACACACAGAAATAGCGAGAGAGAGAGAGAGAGGGAGAGAGCACAAGCTTGGGGAGCGGCAGGCAGAGAGAGAAGCAGGCTTCCTGCATGAGCAGGGAGCCCGACGTGGAGCTCAATCCCAGGACCCTGGGATCGTGACCTGAGCTGAAGGCAGCGGTTTAACCAACTGAGCCACCCAGGCGCCCCCCCCCTTGTTTGTTTATTTTAATGTAAATCTTATTGAAATATAATATAAATACAGAAAGGGCCAAATCATAAGTGTAGCACTTGATGAATTAAGTGAACACACTTGTGTAACCAGCACCCAGATCAAGAACCAAAACATTGTATTAGAAAAATTAGAAGCTCTCTCCCAGACACTACTTCCCTTCCCTGACTTCTAATAGCATACATTGGTTGTTTTGTTTTGTTTAAAGATTTATTTATTTTAGGGAGTGAGAGTGTGTGCATGGGGAAGGGGCAAAGGGAGAGGGAGAGAAACTCAGACTCCCCACTGAGCGCAGAGCCTGAAGCAGGGCTCGATCCCATAACCCTGAGATCATGACCTGAGCCAAAGTCAAGAGTTGGGCGCTTAATGACTGAGCCACCCAGACAACCCATACGTTAGTTTTGCCCAACTTTGAATTTGATAATTATGGACTCATGCAGTGAATCCTCTGGTATCACTCCTTTCGCTCTCCTATTTGTGAGCATCATCCTGCTGATGTGTGTGGTTGCAGTTTTTCATTCTCACTGCTATACAGTAGTCAGTACAGAGCCAAGTGTCGCCTGCAGTTGTGAACACATGTCAGTAAGATGTGCTTTGGGCACCATACTGAAAAGGACTTGGTCACTATGTGATTTTGTTGTATTGTGACCTAATGTCTAATTGGTTTATTACTCTAAGGTTTCTTTTATTTAAAAATAGGCAATTGTTTTCTCTTCCTTAAGGCAGAATAATAACTTTACCTTATCACTTTCCCTTCCACTCCCTGTACCAGCTATAAAATTAATCACTTCCTCTCACCTTTGTGCTTCCATAAAAACTGATTTTTATCTGTATTTAACACATTAAGTTCGGGTGTTCATCATAGATAGTGGAGTCATGTATCCATATGCCTGCTAGTAAAGCCGGGGCCTACTTTTAAATCCAGTTTCTAATATTCCAGGTATCAGTCAGAAAAATTCTAGATTTGTTGAGGGTCCTGGACTAGACCTCTGGTTTACCAGTGGGATTTTGTTGCAATTTTGTCATTGTAGCCTGAGATTCCTGAATGCATCTGCAAACAAACTGGAAACCCTTCCTCCAGCCACTCTTTCTGAAGAGACGAACAGCATCTTACAGGAGTTGTATTTGACAAATAACAACCTCACAGATAAATGTGTGCCCCTGTTAACAGGACACCCCCATCTAAAGATCCTTCATATGGCCTACAATCGACTTCAAAGTTTTCCAGCAAGGTAAAAGAAGATCACAGAGTGATGTTCTTCATTGCATTTCTGAAAATGGATTCATAGATGGAAAAACAAAAGATAAAATGTTTATTTCCCACATCATGTGAAGCTTGTTCCTCCTGATCCTTATTCACAGTTGTCTTTCATCTGAGCCACGATTAGCATTTCCCTAAAGAGAAAGGTGTTAGTTTTTCTAATATGAATGTATCCCAAGACCCAATCACAACCGTGTTACTTGTGATTTTGAAATAAGATCTGTCATTTCATGGGCATGTTTTTTCTTTTGGTTCTTTTTAGCCAAATTATTTTTTAAAAATTACCCTACTATGGTGTGTGGGAATTTAGAACATAAACTAGAATACCTTACGGTTCTTAATTAGCTACTGGTTTTTATATTTGTGCTGTGGTGTAAAAAGCAGTGGTGGTCTCTGCAACCACAGAAGCCCTGTGGTGTTGTAAATAATTTATGGCTGTCAGAATATTCCATTTTTAATTCTGTTGTAATGTGAACTTCTAATTTTGGGGAGCAGTGGCATTGTGTCTAACTTTGACTGAATCCCCACACGGAGCCTGGAAGGATTTACTAGGCTTCTGTGTCATTGGCATTTGGCATCTAACAAGTTAGGACTTGGAACGCATATCCACACATCAAAGCAGCAAACACTAACCCCTCTACTATTCTGCTGCCATACAGCTCAGCCCTGGGACAAAGCAAAATATTGGCACAGCTTCCCCCCACTGCCATCAAGGCTGCCAACCTACAGAATCCTTACTATGCATTGCAAATATGCATTGACTTCAAGTATTGCTCTGTTTTGTTGTTGTTGTTGTATATCTTTATTTCTTGATTTTTTTCCTCTCATTTGATGTTAATGATGTTAATGACTAAACCTTTTTTCTTCTGTATACTGTATTTCTATGTACCTTTTTTTTAAACTTCTATGTACTTTTACTGTGTACATAGTATTTTACTATGGAATGAGGAGATGATATTTTTGAAAGAAAACATGGTCATCACATAACAATATCTCTGAAAGGACTCATGGTCCTATTTGAGATGGTGAGTAAGCCCTGCGGGAGAAATGTCATCAACTCAGATTTTGATGGTATCCCCCCATGACCCATGCCAGTTGTAATCAGCCTAAATGCAGAGAATTTTTTTATGCACCTCATAAAAATCCATTCTATAATTTCTATCTCCCTGGGGATTGTGATATGACACAGGAACTCCCTTAAAGACTCTTGAGTTCCTTAAGAGTCAGGATTGTGAATTGCCTCCATCAGGCCCATGTCTCCTATGAGGTCTGGCCTGGGGTAGACACTCCACAGCTGGTTGCTGAACTAAAGAACATGCTCCAGCCGTCTGGCCCTTCGACCACTTTCTTTGTATGTTGACAAACGGAAACTTCTTTAACTTTTTCTTTGTTGGGCCGGATTTCTATATTTTCAGTCATTTTTCATGCCCCGTTACTCATTGATTTCTCCATATTTCTTCCCAAGAAGTAATAGTCTTATAAATTCAGGCAATCGGAGCTGGATTACATCACAGTCCACGTACATAGTGTTGTTTGTAGTGCATCCCAATGCCGTGTTGGCTGTTTCGGATATTAAAAGACTTGATGTCGTCATATGAAAACTTAGTTTTGTATCTTTGGCATATATTTATTTTCAAGATAAGCAAATAAGATAACCTTTATATTTGAGAGATGACAGGAAGAAAAGTAATAAAAGAATTTCTTGCTAAATTTTTTAAAGGTTAATTATGACACAGGCAGCCATAACAGAGGAGATAGCGACAATTGTAAACTGAATGATTCAGATTATAAGTTTGAGTTACACTCATTGGGAATCCCTGTGCTTTTTGGAGTTGAGCATCAACAGTGGTAGAAAAAGAGTCAGAAGGGTGGTAGATGCTATTATAGGGATTATAGGGGTGGAAGGTTTTTTTCCTCCAGATTTACAGAAAAGGCAAGAAACCTTAACTCTGAAATTTTCTTTATTCGGTTACTATAATTATTACTTATTATGACGATGATCAGCTATAAATTAAGGTTGACAACAATAAAAGACATTCTTAAACAAAAGTGTTCAATATATTAGGACATCTATTAAGGTAAGGTTAGAGAGAGTCCGCTTTTGTTGATGTTTAGCAGGAGGTGAGAGAAATTTCTTTTGGGTATGGTTTGAATTTGGGCACTGCCAGAAGGTCAAGAGATGACCCAGATGATACTCCCCACCACCTTATCATCACGAATGATGTCAGAGGAGTTTGGGGAGTAGGGTTTTAGGAGAAAGCATATCTTCACACGAAGATATGTCCTCCTGTTCTCCTCTACATCCCCTTGAGTTCTCAGTGCCAATACCAGGAAGTCATTCTCTCAGACTGAGCTCTTTCAAAGCACTTATATTGGACTAATGCTCACTTTTGACCCACTTGAGTAGGATTTTTATTGAAGTTCAGACTAAGCTATGTAGCATAGTTATTGTTGCTGGGATAATTTAATTCACACAGTTTTAAGAGGAAAGGGACATCCATTCTTCTGTTTTTGCTTAATTTGAAGAGTTGAAGTTAGTAGTTTTTGTTTTGTAGTAGGAAAGGAGGTATTAAAATACTTTGATACTCAAAAACGGTAGTGAAAAATGGTCGTTTGTTAAAATGGTTATTACAAGTGAATCTTTTTTTTTAATTCCAGTATAGTTAACATGAAGTGTATATTATACAAGTCAATCTTTAAAGGATCTTTAGACTCATAGTAAATTCCCTTTTTATTCTCATTATGTATTATTTTCTTCTTAAATTGCCTTATGATTATTTTTTGACCCCCCTGCCCCTTGGATTTTGTCTTTTTTAGTAAAATGGCAAAACTGGAGGAACTTGAAGAAATTGACATCAGTGGGAACAAACTGAAAGCCATCCCGACGACCATCATGAATTGCCGGCGCATGCACACCATCATTGCTCATTCTAATTGCATCGAGGTCTTTCCTGAAGTTATGCAGCTCCCAGAAATCAAGGTATGTGGTTTGATCTCATAAACTCCAAGCTGCATGTCAGGAAAGAGAATTGTTTTCTCCAGTTCATCAGTTCAGGGTGTTTGCACCTTTGTTGGAGTGAAGACTCCCAGTCATCCCTGCCCCGTCCTTCCTAGCTACTGGACTACACGGTCGAATCAACATAGGGGGATAAAAAACAAGAAGAAGAAGAAGAAATAAAAAGGCACTGGGTTAGGAATTGGGAAAATTATATTCTGGGCTCTGTCCATAACTAGCTGTGTGAATTAAGGCTAACCGTAGAGTCACCTAACTCTTTCCTATCTAACAATACTTGTCCCCCTTATTTCCAGGGTGGTTATGAGGCTCGAAAGAGTTTGTCACTCAAATGTCTGACAGCAGTTTGAAAAAGTTAACAGTACCACCGCACACTCGCCCCCGGACTTCCCCAATTATGTAGCATCCACCATACAGCACCCACTTAGTAATAATTCCCTAGATAAATACAGCATCAGTACTGTCACCAAATAGTCATTTCAACTTAATGAAATTAGCAGAACTGGTATTATTCCCATTTGATGTTGGTGTGCTGAATAATGAAGGGATTTGTGTACATGAAGACAGCAAATTGGTGGCAGAGATAGTCTGCAGTTCCTGGCTTCTGACTCAGGGTAGATCATAGGCTGAAACCAGTTCACCAGAATGAAAGCCATCTAACAACTTTTTATTCATGTTTTTTTGGTGCCAAAGTAAGAAGTTCTTTACATAGCATGTATTTTTTCATTTGCATCTTAACATTTCTGATCATCGGTTTTGTGCTTAATAAAAAATAACTCAGTGGTTATAGACTTGGAGCACATTCTAACCTCCTAAAGGGAACAGAAGTCATCCTACTTGGCCACTCTTCATTTTTCAGGCACTTTCTGATATGACCTTTATGTATCAGATTTAAGAAAGTGTGTAGACATTTGAAGGCACTTTAAGTAGCACTCATAATCTTTCACCACAGCTGTTTTTGTACATTTGCATGGTTGAGGTGTACACAAGCCATTTCCTAAGTGTGTGCACGCTTTAGGCCACGATGTGTTTCACTGGGAGCACACTATCATTTCATACATCGCGGGCATTTTAGAACATTGGTTATAAGCTAGCAGCCATAGTTTACTCTTACTTTCTACATAGTACCTTACACACTGGTGAAGAGGGGGGGCTCTGAAGGGAGACAGACCTGGAGCTGAATCTAGCTATAAGTTCCTTAACTGCTCCATCTCTTCAGCTGGACAATGAGGGGAAGAATAGTCCTTCCTTTACAGCATTGCTGTGAGGATGAAAGGAAATAGTACGTGTGAACGTTTGCAATAGGAGTGGCACGTAGCAGGAACTCTGTAAAGGTTAGCTCTAATTAATACAGTCCTTGATGGGGTTCAACTGTGATGTTGATTATATGGAGCAACTGTTCTGGTTGATGATCAGTAAAATACGGAAATATGTTACTTAAACAAATACGTCTTTGCCTTCAGTACTAGGTTAGCTGCTGAGCTTCCCGGGGCCCCTGTGTTGCCCATTGCTGGACATGGTATCTTCTGCAGGGGCCTATAAACTGGTCTCTGTGCACTGTGCCCGGTGGGACCCCAGGACAAGAAGGGAAGAGTCTCCAAACCAACCTCCCATTTGCTGGTCTTGCTTTCTGCACCTGGTTTTTAATGTTCTGTAACTCTAAATTGTGGATTAGGCTTTTTTTTTTTAAGTGTCTGGTTTAAAGTACAGATACAGGTGGACATTTGAACTTTCCAGGTTTTGACTAGATTTTGCAAAATCTGACTCTTGTTCGGTGAAAATGAATTCTCTCCTCGACCCTAGCTTGGCTTCCTGGATCTGAAGTCGGGGCCTTCTGTTTCTGTTGAACGTCTTCTGTTGACCTCTGTCTGTGCCTGACTGTACAGCTCCTTTAAAAGTTTTACTTCTCGTATTGGTTTTTTAATGCTTTTGTTTCTTTTGGTCTTAGATTTTTCTTGTTATCCCAGCTATTTTATCTTAGCAGTTTCTGTATGTTAATAATGTCCTTTTTTTTTTTTTTTAATTTTATTCATTTGTCAGAGAGCGCAAGCAGGGGGAGTGGGGGAGGGAGAAGCAGGCTCCCCGCGGAGCAGGGAACCCGATGCGGGGCTCGGTGCCAGGACCCTGGGATCGTGACCTGAGCTGAAGGCAGACACTTAATGACTGAACCACCCAGGCGCCCCATGTCCTGTCTTTCTGATCCAGCTCTTCCGTTACCAATAGATAGAGATTTTGTTGGTTGGGGGTTTTCTTTGGGGTGGGAGTGGTGATGAGCAATATCAAGTATCCTTTATATACAGAAGTGTGCATTTTGCAGCCCTGGGCAGATAGCATTGATAAAGTAGTAGTTACATTGTTTTAGAACTCTGAGTTGGTATGTCAGTGTTCTTTCATATGAGAATATCTTAAATTGCAGTGTATTTACACACATTTAAACCATCCAAAAGAAAATTCTTGGTAAAAAGGCTTGCTGTATCTCAAGTGGTAAAATACCTATGAGCATCTGCAAACTGAGCTCTAAATTAGCATGTTTTTAATGTCCTAAGTTGAAATACTCAGCCTATACTAAAATTTTATTACTGAGTTAATAACCCTAGATTATATTCCTATTGCTTGTTGAAAATGAAGTAATTGTAAAGTAGTTCCTAAAAGGTATTATGATCATTGCAATTATAAAAACTGAGCACGGAACATGATTTAAAGAGGGAGAGGCCCTACTATATTTAACTAGCTTGTTCTCTCCAAGCAGTCTCTTTTAAGACTTTAAAGGAAAGCGCTTATTCATAGCTTTGTTACCAAAATTTCAAAGCCAGTTATTACTTAAAAGGGTAAACAAGTTCCCCTACTAAAATACATGTGCTAAAATACATTTTTTAACTTGAAAAATTAAGCCATTATTCATGTACCCCTAAAACAGAAACTGTATGTACCTTCTAGTCTTGGATAAAATTTAGGTCTGGTCTTTTCTCATTTTGGTACATTCAGTGAGATCTGCTCATCCTCAGGCATCGATTTCTATACTTGGGCAAGAAGGTCATATAAGTTATTAGTAGGAAAACATTTTCTATTTTCAGAATTTTCCAGTGAGCCCAAGTGGACCCAGAGTCAGAGTACTCTTGTTCCTTAGTTTTATTGTCTTCACTTTTGTTCAGCACTTTCAAATAAATCTTCCCTACCTCCAGTCCTGTATTCCCAGAGCAGGTTATTTTTCTATCCTGGTTCTAAAATAGAAGGGCTTCCCTCTGGATATAGATCAGCTCTCAATGAGGTAGAGAAGAAGACATGATTTCAGAGTCACCATATAAACCAGACTTGGCTTGGCTGGTCCTGAGCTGAAGTCCACATTTCGGCCGCTCGTGGTAATGAATCCAAATAGCAAAAGTGACCATGAATATGGCGCTCGGTTCCCCAAGATCTTAGTTGAGTAACTTCCAGTTAGTGACTAACCTTTTTTGAAGTCTGGTTTAAGTAGACAAACGTGTGACACATGTGCATGAAATTTGTAGTTTAAACACCATATCAGCAACTTCTTTTTTAAATTTAGCATGTTCCTGTGGCATCTTGATTTTAATTACTGGATGAACAGTATCTTTTAAAATGTTTTAAATCTGGGATGCCTGGGTGGCTCAGTCGGTTAACCGTCTGCCTTTGCCTCAGGTCATGATCCCAGGGTCCTGCGATCCAGGCCCACATTGGGTTCCTTGCTCAGCGGGGAGCCTGCTTCTCCCTCTGCCTGCCACACCCCCCTGCTTGTGCTCTCTCTGACAAATTTTTAAAAAAACTTAAAAAAAAAGATTAAAAAGAATAATAAAATAAAATGATTTAAATCTTCTTCAGAAGATTGTTTTCATGTTGTACTATGCAGTGATGACCTACTTGGATAAGGTGAGTGAACTCATCTCTAGGATCTGTGTTAGTTTCACTGGGAAGTGAAGTATGAAGTTGACTATCCCTTGGAATCAAACTCTGCTTGCTCTTGTTTCTAAGGAGAGAGAGAGAGAGAGAGAGAGAGAGAGAGAGAGAACCAGCTTGGTGATAAAGACACCAAGATCATGGGGAAATGGCTGGGTCAGAACGGATGAAAGAAAAGAGATTAATTCTTTGGAAAGTAGGATATGCAAATGAAGACAGATCAGGGACCAGTTAGGTGTTAGCAGGGTAGAATAGCTGACCTCCTAGACTTAAAAGGTCATCGAGGCATTTATACTGCATATCTGAAAGCCAGAAACCAGAAGCAGTCGTCGTCATGGTCCTAGAATCTGGGTCAGTATTAATTATTTAGGAGATTTCCTAACATTACCTTTAACTTTGATTCCTCACAAAAATCCTGTCCTGGAAAGTCTCAGTAGTGGCCCCTTTGCTGTCGTGACCACGCACACTTGACCCTGTTGTTGATTCACAGCTAGAGGTAGTAGTGTTTATTTCCCACTCCGGCCTGGGAATTCCCCAGGGTGGGGCCTGCGGTGCCATCTCTGTAGATCCCTGATGTCTGGCCTATTGTCTGCCGCTTTGTAGGTGCCAAATCAGTGTTCCTTTGGATGACTACTTGCATTTGTTTGCTTCTTAATGAATTCATAATGAAAATTAGTGAAGCTGTTCAGAGAAAAATCACAGTATTTGTAATAGAGAAGGAGGCTTTATACAAGATTAAAGGTCTTCTTTTGCAACTCCCTGATGAAAGGTGAGGCAGTTTAAACAATATACATATCTAAATAGTTACAGAAATAATTACATCAGCGGCTTTTGCTCCGTGAGGGCAAGGGAGTGCAGAGGTGACTGGGAGCCCCCCTTTTGCACCTGACAGAGCTGTCGGGCAGCATGGCTGCGGGGGCGGGCTCGCTGTCCTCTGAAGAATCACGCGAGCGGTTGCAGAGTCGCCCAGAGCCAGGAGGTAAAGTTGCCGTTTGAGGGCAACACTGGCAGTTATCCGGCAGGTAATAGAACACACGCTGCAATGAAAATGGATATGCCTGGGGTACCTGGGTGGCTCAGTCAGCTGAGTGTCCGACTCTTGGTTTCGGCTCAGGTCATGATCTCAGGGTCCTGGGATCAAGCCCCAGATCAGGCTCCATGCTCAGTGCGGAGTCTGCTTGAGATTCTCTCTCTCCCTCTGCCTCCCCGCTCATGTGCTCGCTCGCTCGCTCTCTAAAATACATAAATAAATCTTTTTTAAAAATGAATATGCCTATGTCTTTAGTAATGTTTTATGAGGAAAATATAATAAAGATATTGGAGCTTTGGTGATAACTATGCTTAAATGATAAATCAGATCAGTTCTCTTTAAGATGCACTGATTATTTTCCTGTGCTCTTAGCTAAACGTATTAGCAGTAATTTTCCTCTAAGTCATGAGTTCCTCCAAGTATGAGTTATCTCACTTTTTCCGAGGATTGGATAATTCTGTTTTCAGTATTCTTACCAGAATTTTGTATGAAAGCCAAGTAACTTTTGCAAGCTGTGTCTTAGAAGAGGCCTGAGAGGGAAAGGTAACTTTGTTAGTCATGTGGCAGGCAGATTTAACATTCTATTTAGCAATGTATTTTCAGGAAAGTTTTAGCGCATTAAACAATAGAGAAACATACATTAAATAACATAGGCTATGCAAGTACTGTGTTTTTCTCCAGTCTCACCCCCCAATTTTCTATTTTCCCAGTGGCAGCCATTACACTCACTCAGCCAACAAGTGTTTGTTGAGAACTGTTAAAAGAATAGGAAATAGTACTTGTAAATGGAGCATTCACTATTTATGTGCATGCCAGTAGGTAGCGCCAGGTGCCAGCATCCTACAATTTTTATGAACAAACCTCCTTCAATGTGCAGCACAATTTGCCACTAAAGAAAGTGTCGCATTGGGGTGTGACTTACTCCAGACCGAATTTAATCTAAGCACATGTGTCTCAGTTCCCATCCTAGTTGACTGAAGGAGGACCTTCTCAGAAGATCCGTTCATGTATTCGTTCAGCAAATAATTGTCTACCCGTTCCCAGGCAATTAGCTGTTCATTGGCTTCTCATTTGAAGGAAAGCATTCATTGGGCAGTGCTCTTTGTGCCGCACAGAACTCAGGACATGGGAGGAGAAGCCGCAGTGCCTGTTCCCAGGATCATAGGCTAATGGAAGGAATAAATAAGCAAGGGGCATCAGTTGAAACAGGGGTCCTAGTGGAATTGGCACTGAGTTGAGACTAGAAGCATAAGGCAGATTTTACCAGGTGAGAGGCAAGGAAAGCTCGAAGAGGCCCAGTCACAGTAGTGTGTGCAGAGGCACAAGTGAGAACATGACACATGCAGGGACTGGAATTAAGTTTGACACAGCTGAATATAGAGTGTGAGGAAGCAGGTGGCGAAAGGTGCAGATGAAGGGCCTTGTTGGGCATGCTGAGGAGGCAGATTGGAAGGCGGAGTGTGGTCAGATGGGATAAAGCACGTCTGAGTCACCCTGACAGCCTGGTGGGGAGTGGGTCAGAGGGAAGCGAGACTAGAGCAAAGTCCGGGTGCGGCCCCAGGCCTCCCCGGGGAGCTGATGTGGTCGGCCGGAGTACAGGAGCTGGCTGCAGTAAATTAAGGATGGGGGGGGTCGTGATGTTGATAAGCACCACCTAAGAGGATTATTTATAAAGATATTGCCAGCATTGTCTTTATAAATACCCTACTGAACTCATTTTATAATTTCGTAATTTAAACAATAAGCAGTTACAACTGCAGAACTGTGAAAATTTAAATCATTAGTAACATTAGAAAAATGTTGCTTATCAATTTCATAAAATTCAGTAATGTTCTGAAAGGTCTGTAGTCTTTCCCTGTAGGGCATGCTCTGACCTGAATTTGTTTCTTTCAATCACTTGTTCTAAGTTATGCATCAGCCAGCCCTTGGGTTTCATCACTACTCAGCACATTGTGCTGATACCATTTGTCTTCCCTGTGCTCATGTATATCCTGATGGAATAGCCCGTCATTAATAAGTATTATCAGTTTTTCATTGAAGTCCAGTTGACTGTTGATGGAACCATTATAAGTGGAAAAACAGAAGAAAAAAGAGAGGACAGTTTCCCTATTAATGTTTAGGTTAAGTGAATTTCTGTACTTAGAGTATTAAGGCTATCAAAGGTGATGGGAGTGCAGATAGGGAATAAGTGAAATGTGATGACATTGTGCCACATTTATGTTTTTTAAAAGTTTGGGTTTGTATTAATGAGGCTGCAAGAATATAGAATAGTAACTCTGGTTGTGTTAGGGTACTACATTTAAGGCAAGTTTTCTAAGCTTTTCTGCTGGTCGAACTTTTTGTAATGTGGTTATAATCCTCTCATAATAAAAAGTAATCATTTTTATTTTGTTTAAAGATTTTATTTATTTTTTGACAGACAACGAGAGAGGGAACACAAGCAGGGGGAGTGGGAGAGGGAGAAGCAGGCTTCCTGCCGAGCAGGGAGCCTGATGCAGGCCTGGATCCCAGGACCCCGGGATCATGACCTGAGCCGAAGGCAGACGCTTAACGACTGAGCCACCCAGGTGCCCCCCAAAATAATTATTTTAAATTGCGTATAATTTTATATCATTGCTTCTGTTTGGGAGCAAGGGTATAAAATAATTTGTGTGGAAACTGCATTCTTTGAAGTCAGTTGAGAATATATTTCTCCAAAAATGCATGTTTTCATTTTATTCAGTCTCTGTCCCTCCCCAATCCATAATAGGCTTAAGAATTTTTCCAAATAAAAATGATTGTCTACTTTTAATATTCTGAAATTCTCAGATGCAATTTGCCTTTCAAACCATCTTAAGATCTTTAATAGGCTCTTGAGGCATTATCTTAAATTATAATAAGCTGCCACCCCAAGCCAGATAATTGAATGCTTCCTACCCATTCTGCCGAATTGTGGGTTACATATTCTGTTATCCAGAAAAATTGCCAATTACTCTTATTCTCTCTTGTACATGGCGAGCTGCCTTCTACTCTGGTTCCCTGCTCCATCATGCAAATGCAGCACCTCATTTTAGGGCTTTTCTCATTTAAGCCTTATACAGGTTTTGTGAGAAAGAAGGTATTATTCCCATTCACAGATAGCACATAATTTTTGTTCTAATCAATATGCTGACCCTTTTTGTGGTTGTTTCCCAAATGAGATTAGACAGGAGCTGTTGGAGAGTCCAGGTAGTGGATGCCTGGAGGGCAGGATCCATACGTGACTTGTGCCTTTTTCCCTTGCATATAGTAGGCATGTGCACCAGCTCGTCTTTTACCCATTTCTTATTTAGCTTCTTTTGAATTATCTTCTCATTTTGTATGTTTTCCTGCCTTTCCTCATGTTGCAAGTTTTTTGGTTTAAGAAAGCCCTTCACTGTTGGATTTTGATGTTAGAACTGTAATCCTTATGGTCATAACAGGTGCAGAGATTTTTGTGAGCAGTAAGAAAAACTATGCTTAGAGTCTTCAGTTAATGCTTATTTTTTTAATGTAGAGATAAGCTTAAAAGGATAAAGATGGGGAGAGTAAAGAACACAAATTTTCTGCATTAGTCAAAGGCAGTAAACATTTTAGCTGCATTTAGCAAAATCTGTTTTAAAGTGTTTATGGGAGGGTAACAGACAACCTCATTTTTCTGCGTTTGGCCAGCATCATGTAGTGAATGGTCTGACGGATTCTCAGGGTAAAGGGTAGGAGCATAGAACCACCTGAACCACCTGTCCAGGCCCTCACTTCCTGTTTCCCCTCATTCCTTCAGTGCGTGGACCTGAGCTGTAATGAGCTAAGCGAAGTCACTTTACCAGAAAACCTGCCTCCAAAACTACAAGAACTAGACCTGACCGGAAACCCCCGACTTGCCCTCGATCACAAAACCTTGGAACTTCTGAAGTAAGTATTTTGTGATGCTCGGCAGCCCCATCTGACAATGGGATTTATAACTTAGCGAAAACATTGAACAGAATATGAAGGACCCATTGATTTATTAGCTGTATCTACACACGTTTGAGGTGATTTGTGAGTCTATATAGTTCACCATCATGGAGGGCCAAAAACAATTTCAGATAGTTGGATACTCAGGTGTCCTGTCAGAAAGTTTCTGAGGAAGTATCCAGACAAAAAGAGAACAAGAATAATGAATACAAAGAGGGAAAGGGGACAGAAAGAAAGACGGGGGAGAGCAATGACTAGCCAAGATGTAAATTTACATCTCAGTTACTGATAACATGGTGTGATGCTTAATGCAAATGCTATGAAAGGATTTTGAAAGAGATGTGTAATGTGGGGAAAATGCACAATGCGGAACTAAAGTCCAGATTATTTAAGCAAAAGTGGGAGTGTGGGGTAGTTAGATCCTGCTAAGTTATCTTCTTGTTTGGGGAAAGATACGTTCTTTGATACGGTCTCATTCTTGATGTCGGTAGAGAATTACAGGTTCACTGTGTAAAACATTAAAGGAAACCTCATTAGAAAAGATGTCTTGAAAAAATTTTCATCACAGAACTCTAAATGTCAAAAGAATTGAATTATGCTTCCCAATTGAATATTATATAGCCATTAAAAACAACAATGTAGAGTTACATTACTAACTAAAGGTCTCTACATATGATGTTAAATGAGGAGAATGTTTACAAAGAAATTTGTATGGTATGTTCCCACTTTTTTGCAAAATAAATATGTGTGCATTGGGTGTGTGTGCTTGTGTACACCTGGAAAATGCCCGCAAGGATATAAAACAAAATGTTACAATAGTGTTATTCTTTGGATAGCAGGATTATGGATGGTCTTCATTACCTTCTTGAAACATTTCTGAATTCTCAGAATATTTTTGCAGCCGGTCTTAAGTAAGTCTTTGACATGGATACACACTAGTCATGTATTGCCATTTATGCTTAAACCCTGTTACCCTGTCTACTGCTGAAAGTCATATTCCATTAGCTTAGAAAAAACGGAAAAGGAGAATTTTTAGAAAAAGAGTAGCATTAGTAGTCTATTAATATTATCCTAGGCTTTTAGGGCAAGCCAGAATTTGAACATCATCAGGGTGATTCCTGGATAGAATTGGCCTAATTAGTGCCTGTTGGTTTTAGGTACTTAATTGATTTCAATATATAATTGAAGAATACTGCTTAAGTAGAGTGTTGTAGGAAAGCCACAGGGGACCTAGGCACTCTCCACCGTTTATCAGTATGTGAAGCCTTGGCCCAAATCCCTGAGTCTGTACAGACCTTAGTTTTCTCATCTACGTGGTGGGGAAGATGGCCTACAGACTTGCTAAGGGACTTCTCAGAACTAAGAGTGCATGGATCATCCCTATGTATTTCATCTTTATACAGGTAACTTTTGAGTATTCTTACAAATATATGAAATTTTCTGTTAAAAATATATCAAAATTAGTTAATAAATGGAAATAGCTGTTTGGAGAAAAAAGTTGAATTTGTACTACACACCAAAATACATTCCAGCTAAATTAAAGAGTTAACTCTATAAAACGAAATAATTTCTAAAAGTAAGAAAAAATCATATATGACTTTTTAGGCCAAAAAAGGTGGTGGTGGGGGGGAGGTGGGAGGCAGGGATCACAAGAGGAGAAATCAATATATATAGATTGATTTTAATATTTATGTTATAAATATTTAAAAGTATGTTATACAGAATAATTTGAAATATCTTTCCAGAAGCAATCAAGAGTAAATCTAAAAGGCAAGTGACAAACTTCTTAAGAAGAAACACTGGCAAACAAAAAAAAAAAAGCAAAAATAAAAGCATTAGTATTCTCGATAGAAAATGCTCTTATAAGAAAAGTACTCAAACAGTAAACAAGCAAAGAACATTAACGTTTCACAAAAGAAGTACAGATAGGCACATGAAAACATGATGTTCAGTCTCAGTATATCAAGGAAATAGTAAATATTTAAATAACATTTTCCTCCCTCAAATTGGTGCTGCTGGAGTACTGTAAATTGACATAACTTTTCTTAAATGCTATTGACTCTGTGTATCAAGCTTTTAAAAATATTCACATACTTAGACCAAGGTTTTCTATTTCTGTTTCTATTTTTAAAAATAATCAGAAATGTGCTCATTTTAGGCACAGAGGTAGTCATCAAGATATATCTAATTATCTTTAGGATGAACATAAAATGTCATGGGAAAATGTTCATGATGTAATTAGAAAAAAGATGCAAAACCACATATATAGAATGACCCCACTATTATACATGTGTAAGAAAAATCTATTTGTTCAAGACTCTGCAGTGAACGTGTTACTGAACTGGCCTGAGCAACTACAAAGACACATGTGTTCTCAGATTTTAAAAAGGTAACAATGAAATCATAACACTTTTATGTAAAGATGTTGTCTTCTGTTTAACAACGTTAGGAAGGCTATCTGTGGCTTCTTCCTAACTTGCGAGAGCTTCCATATCTAATGTATTTCTTGTGCTTCTAGAGGCTTGGCCTGTTTATTGGGCATGAGCCACGGTGAGTGCGTATGGTGGCTCTTCTGTGTGACTGAGCTCCAGCTCCCATGTTCTCCCAGACTGGTTTAAAGAGGTACAAGAGTCGACATTCAGGTCATTTCGGACAGCTTCTCAGCCACACTGTTCAGCTAGGCAGAGAGGGCGAAAGCCCCGCTTAACCAGAAGGGATTGGAGGGGAGTTTAAGGATTACTTTTTCTTTAATTTCAGGCTAGGAAATGGAATCATTTCTTTGAAGGTTCTGTGTTCTATAAAAAGTATAAGTGTCTTTAGAAATGAGCCCTCCGTTTTTCTCTGGAATTCAGAAAGGTAGCGAAGATGTCGTGAGAACCTTAGGTAGGCCTTAAGAAATGCTTCTCATTTGCTTACCATTGTGCAGGGATGAAATCTGGTGCCAGGTCATATGAATAGCAGATAATGGCAGACTGTCTTTTTAAATGCCCCTCTTTTATTGTTAGGATTGAAAACTTTGAAAAGAGGATATATAGCTCTGCTATGAAATAAGGTATTAGTTTTATTTCAGGATTTTCTGTTGGCACTTTTCCAGTTTAGGATAAAGGGAAGACTGAATGTTTGCTGGTAATTGAGAGTAGAAACTTTTCTTTCACAAAATACTTTTAAATTTCACAGAAATTGTAATCATCTATTTCTAGAATCAAAGTGAATACAGTTAGGTATAGATTTACTTCTTAGAGTTGAAGGGTATTCAGTGTTTGTTGTATTTTGGAGTTAAATTCTTGGGGTCATGACGGAAGTGTCTGTGTTAAGAGATTATATGTAAGCTTTTTCTCTTGTATAAGTAATAGAGGGGGAAAAACTAGTGGCAATTTATAAGTAAGTAGGATTTATTTCACCGTGTGGTAGCCAGCCTTTTTAAAAAACTGTTTCACATCTGTAGGACTTCCTGTTGGGGGCGCTGAATACTTTCTAGTAGGGTGGTTTTTAATAAACCCCATTCGAGAGTTTACACTTTCAGTATTTGTCTTGGGTCCTGTTGGACCAGTTATGGCATGTGACAGCGAGGTGAGATGACTTGTCTCCCATTTAATTTACAGTGTTAATGTGTAATTTATTGAAATACCCCTCCTTTCATAATTTCATGGTATTAGTCTTAGCATGAATGGCTTCAAATGAGCAAAGAATTGGAAGCTTAAGGGATGGCAAGTCCTCAATATTTGTGAAATATTGGAAGGGGTGATACGAGCAGAAATTGGATTTGAGGATGAATGTTGCAGAATTCTCTCATTCAAATACAATATGATTGTGGCTTAGGTTTTGTACTTTTCAAATCTGGGTGTTCAGACTGTAAGAATACACCCAACGTAATGTTTTCTCAAACTAAGGTTGACAGCAGTCTTTTTCATGCCCAGGAGACAGCAGCCATCGAAGTGTGATGTGTAAAGGTCTCGAATCACCACCCTAGGATGCTGATAAAAACTTATTTTCATGCCCCTTTGTTTTCACTTTGTTGAGTAGCTAGTTCTTGCTGATAAATATTTTAGACATGTTAAACACAAATGGTAAGTACAGAGTGCTTAGCGGGTGTTTTTCATCTCTCAAATAAAGGTAGCATTTCACCCATCTTTGACTTTGATTCCCGTCCCTTTCTTTTCTCTTGTTAGTAATATCCGCTGTTTCAAGATTGATCAGCCTTCCGCAGGAGATGCATCTGGAGCCCCAGCTGTCTGGAGCCATGGATATACTGAAGCCTCAGGGGTGAAAAACAAGTGGGTGAAACTTTGGAGTGAGAAGCGCCTCCAGCCCGCCTCCCTTCTTTAGTGGGGAAGATACTCAGTGCTAACACACACTTTCCTCGTGTCACATTGATCTGAGCAGGATTCCCTAAAGTGAGGCCACCTCAAGTCTTACGTTTGAACAGTAAGCTAAGCCCTGCTTGGCATCACATACTCTTCTCTTTGTGAGAGATGTTGCTAGGGTACAGTGTAACTGACACATTCAGTCTGTGTGAGACTCCAGTGTTTGGAGAAGACCTAAGTATTGAAATGCATCCCTGCCCTTTGGAAAAGTCGATCTTTGTCTGAAGCCTGTTTACCGAGCAAAACAGGGGATAGTGTTGAAGGAGAAGTAGCCTTGATTGCCCATATTCAATCACTTCCGTTATTGATTAGTGGTTCTTGGAGCTGTTTCTTACAATCTTAAATTAGCTTGGCAGGGGGTGCCTGGGTGGCTTAGTCGGTTAAGCGGCCAGCTCTTGATTTCATCTCAGGTCATGATCTCCCAGTCCTGGGATTGAGCCCCACGTGGGGCTCTGCGCTCAGCGGGGAGTCTGCTTAAGGATTTCTCTCCCTCTGCACCCGCCGCCCCCCCCCACAAGTCACACACTCGCTTTCATGCACACGCTCTAAAATAAATGAATAAATCTTTAAAAAACAATAAATTAGGTTGGCAGGAGTTTCACGTTCATTCCCTGTGAGGTCAGCTGCTTGTCTTGCCGCCAGGACTTGTCCATCTCAACTTCAATTTCTTTTTCTTCCTTGTCTCAGGTGCAAATATTGATTTTCCTGAGAATTGTAATCAAGCTCTTCGGGCTTGCTTCTTATGAAGAGGTGCTAATGATTAGTACCAGAAAATACCAGAAAAGGAAAGCCTCCTATAAATTAGAATAGTCATAATTAGCTAAGGTATCACAACATGAAATATCGAGAATAGGGAAAGGAAAAGTGGAAGACAGTTCCGTAATACCTAACATTCTACCCTGGGTGCACTTCAGAATCAGTCAGGGGAGGAACTTCAGCCTACGCCTAGCATTTCAGAATGTTTTAAAATCTCCCCAGGTGACATTGATGTGCATCCAGGAATGGGAACCACTGACTAGCTGAATACCTTTCACGGAAAATAAAAAGTGGAATTGTGGTCACCATGCTGCCCCCTCCCCCCCCCCCCCTTTGAGCAGAAAACAGAATCAAGTTCTGGATCTGACGCATTGGTCCTTCTTTCCCTAAGGGTGGGACTTGGTGTTGTGCAGTCTAGGGAAGAGGCAGCCCCCATTTCAGCACCTCCGCTCCATTTGCCCAATAAAGGCAGAATGACCAGCTGTGCCAGGCTCTGGTTGTTGCCTTAGTTCTGTGTATTTTGCCTTGTGTTAGCACTGTCTTTTGGGGAGAAATTAGTACATTCTTTGGAGCACTCAGAGTTCCTTTCTGGAGATCTTTTTTTAAAAGACCTAGGTCTTGCTTATAACCACCAGTATGTGAAACTGCTTTCTAATTCCAGAACACTGATGTGAAACCCTAGATTGGCTTTTAAACATCTCTGGATATTAAAATGTATTATCTACTCCTATATATTAATGAAGCAAGGGACCAATTAGACCTGTTTTTTCCTACATAATTCCCCCTTCCCCCATTACTTTTTTTGAGTGAAAGTATGTGCAAGAGCAGGGTGGGTGGAGGGGCAGAAGGAGAGAGAATCTAAAGCAGGTGCCACACCCAACCTCAACTCAGAGCCTGACAGGGGGCTTGACCTAGTGACCCTGAGATCATGACCTGAGCTGAAATCAAGAGTCAAATGCTTAACCGACTGAGTCACCCAGATGTCCCTACTTTTTTTTTTTAAAGAAACGTTATATTGAAGTATAACATAGGTAACAACGAAGTACATAAGTATACAACTAAAGGGAACACATCTGCAAGCCACCATCTAGATTAAAAAATAGAATGTTACAGTAAATGCTATGTAAGTGTGAGCTATTGTTAAGAATAATGGTTCTTACTATTATTTATCCCCTAACTCCTCAAGTTATTTTTTCAGGTTCATATCTCAGTCTAGCCATGATGTAGATCTGGTCTTCATTGTTTTTATTAATATACAGAATAAGAAGTTATTTATATTCAACAAAATTCACCCTTTTAGGAGTACAGCCCTGCAGTTTTGATGAAAGAATGTGATTGTGTAACCACCACCGCAGTCAGGTTCCAGAGCAGCCCCATCACTCCCCAGAATTCTCCCGTGCCCCCGTGTTGTCAGTTCTCCTGACCCCAGCCCTTGGCAGCTCTTGACCTGTTCTTGTTGCCTTGGTTTTGCCGTTTCTAGAATGTCATATAGATGGAATTATATAGAAGACAACCACCTCAGTCTACCGTGTGTCACTTAGCATAAGGCATTTTATATTCATCTGTGATGTCACATGTTAGTTCCTTTATATTGCTGAGTATTACTCCATTGCATGCATGTATTATCATGTATCCATTCACCATTTGAAATCTATTGAGAGTGTCTCAACTTTTCAGCAAATATAAACAATGAGTGCTATAAAGAGTCGTGTACAGGTTTTTGTGTGAACTTGTGTTTTCTCCTGGGTAAATACTTAGGAGCAGGATTAGATATTTAGCTCCAAAAGACTCCCAGATTCCTTTCCAGTTTTGCATTCCCAGCCACAATGTGTGAGACTTCTAGTTGCACATCCTTACCAGTGCTTCCTGTTACAAGGTGGTGGTGGCAGTTTTGGTCATTCTAATAGCGATAGCTCATTGTGGGTTAATTTTGCTTTTCATGATGACTAATGATGCTGATCACCTTTCCATGCATTTATCATCCATCCATATATCTTTGGTGAGAATATATTCTTTCACATCAAATATGATTATGAAGGTATTTTTGTAGACACCCTTTATCAAGTTGAGAAAATTCCCTTCTAATCATACTTTGCTAAAAGTTTTTGTCATAGGCTCTTTCTGCATTCAGTTGAGATGACCATATGTTTTCTTCCTTAGTCTGTCGGTGTGGTAAATTACTTTGATTTTTGAATGCTGAATCAGCTTTGCATGCCCAAGATAAATTCTACTTGGTCATGATGTATTGTCCTGTTCGTAGGCTGCTGGATTCAATTTGCTGGTAATTTGTTGCTCATGCCCCTGTAGTTTTCTTGTGATGTCTTTGGCTTTGGTATCAGGGTAATGCTGGCCTCATTGTTGAGTACTGTTTCCTCTTCTTTAGTTTTCTTGAAAAGTTGGTACGGAATTGATATTTCTTCCTTGAAGGTTTGGTAGAATTTACCAATAAAAGCCATCTGGACCTGGAATTTTCTTTGGCTTCTAACTACACATTCTGTTTCTTTGCTATGGGATTATCTATCTCTTCTAGAATGAACTTTGGTAATTTAGGTCTTTTAAGGAATTTATCCCTTTCATCTAGTTTTCACGTTTGACAAACTTACTCATATTATTATGCTTTAAAATCTGTAGGATCTGTAGTAATGGCTCTCCTTCCTGATATTGGTAATTTGTCTTTTTATACTGATCAGTTTGGTTTGAGGTTTATTAATTTTATTGATATTCTCAAAGAACCAGCTTTTGGTCTTGTTGATTTTTCCCTGTTGTATTTGTTTTCTAGTTCATTGACTTCTGCTTATTTTTATTATTTTCTTTCTGCTTGCTTTCAGTTTGTTTTGCTCTTTTTTAGTTTAAGTGGAAGTTTAGGTCATTGATTTGAGCTTAGAACATTAATATTGTAATATAAGCATTTAGATCTATACATTTCCTTCTAAGCAATTTCTCCAGTATGACTGGAGAATGTATTTTGAATGACTTGGATCCTTTAAATTTATTGAGGCTTTTTGTGGCCTAGAATATTCTGGGTAAATATTCTCTGCATTTGGAAAAAATGAGTATTCTGTTGCTGTTGGGGTAGGGTGTCAATTAGATCAAGTTGGTTGATGTTGTTGAAGTCTTGAATATCTTACTGATTATCTACTTGTTTGTCAGTGGCTGAGAGACTATAATAATCGGTTTGTTTCTCCTAGTTTTATCAGTTTTGCTTCATGTGTTTCAAAGTTGTCTTAAGTGCATAAACATTTAAAATGTAGCTTTGTGATGAATGAACTGAATACTCTTTGTTCTGTAATATACTTTGATCTTAATGTATCTTCTTTAGCATAGTATATCTTTTATCCTTTTACTTTTAACTTTTTTTTTTTTTTAATCCAGTCTGACTTTGTCTTCTGGGGCCGTATTTAGACCACTTGTATATTTAATGGAATTGATATGGTTAGGTTTAAATCTGCCAGCTGTTTTCTATTTGTCTCATCTGTTGTCTTTTTCTTCATTCTTTTGGATTTATGATTCCATTTTATCTCCTTTATTCATTATTATGCCTTTAGTGTTTGTAGTACAACCTTCAATTACGGTTTACCTTCAAATAATAAGGTAATCTGTCACCTCACGTGTAAGAACCTTATAGTGTGTATTTCCATTTCCCCTCTCCTGCTCTTTGCTGTATTCTCATGCTTTACTTATGTTATAAACCCCAAAATACATGTTTATAATTTTTACTTTAGTCATTTTCTAAAGCAGTGTTTCTCAACTTCAGCGCTATTGACATTTTGAGCCAGATAATATCGTTGGGCAGGGAGGGAGGGATTGTCTGTGCACTGTAGGGTGTTTGGCAGCACCCCTGGCCTCTACCTCCTACATGTCAATAGCACCGTCTCTCCCAACTGTGACAGTCAGAAATGGGTCCCGCGGGTAAAATTGCCCCCATTGAGAACCACTGTTCGAAAATGATTTCTCAGATGAGCTTTATATTTACTCATCTCTTTGTCATTTCTTGTACACCTCATTCTTTTATGTAGATCCAGATTTCCATCTGGTATTTTCTTCTGCTTCATGTATTCCTTTTATGTTTCTTATTCTGCCAGTCTTTTGGTAGTAGTAAGTTATTTGTGCATCTGAAAACATCTTTATTGCACCTTACCTTTTTGAAAGCAATTTTCACTGATTTGGAAATCCAGGTTGACAGTTTTTTACTGTCAGTACCTTAAAGATGTTGCTCCACTGTCTTCTGCATTGTTTGCTGTCCTTCGTGTCTTTGTTCCTCTACCTACTCCCCCACCTTTATTCCTGATTTTCAGCAGTTTTTTTTTTCATTTTCTTTTGCTTACTATTTGTTGAGCTTCTTGTATCTATAGGTTTATAGTTTTCATCAGATTTGAAATCTTTTCAGCCATTAAATTCTTCAAAGGTTTTTCCTGTCTCTCTCCTCTTTTGAAGACTCCAGTCCCCTGTGTATTTGGCTGCTTGAGGTTGCCCTGGCAGTCACTGATGCCCTGGCCTCTTATTTGTCTGCCTGCCTTTTTTTTTTCCCTCTGTGTTTCATTTTGGAGAGTGCATGGGGCACAGTTACTTGGAAACAACGTGGTTCTGCAAAGGCCTGGAGTGCAGCGACTCTGCAGGCCTCCAGAGCACACTCCCACCTCCACTGCTCTGCTGCAGCCCTAACTGCCGCCTCCTCCCTCAGCTCCTTCCCCAGCTGCAGCCCAGAAACTTCCTCCAGGCAATAAGCTGGGCAAGCTTCATGCTTGCTCTCTGACCTGCACTTCTTATCAGCCAGTGTCTGAATACTATTGTTCCATAGGTGGTTTTTTTTCCCCTGCCTTCTTTAAGTTGTTTTGGGGAGGCGGGGGGATAACATACAAAAGGTCCCAGTGTTTTAGTTGTTACTCCATTTTGCCCAACGTGGAAGTTTTCCTTAATGTTTATGAATGAATATGGACATATGGATTCAGAATCTTTTATTATTTCCCATACCTCCTATTCTCTTTCTCTGCCATTGAAAAATAAAATCAGAAGATGGGCATATGTGAAGTATCAGTGTTAATCATTCTAATTTGCTTTACAGAATTTAGTCGGGGTTAGTTTACCTTAGTTTATTCTTCCCCCGTCTGAGGTCATGAAGGAAGAGACAAGACTGTTAATAGTGTTGGGTTGGACAAGGAAAGATGAGCAGACTCAGCACATTTCACTCTTGCTTCACAGGTTGTGTGTTGCGGCCCTGTCTGTGAACAACTTCTGTGACAACCGGGAGGCCCTGTACGGGGTATTTGACGGAGACCGTAACGTGGAGGTGCCCTACCTCCTCCAGTGCACTATGAGTGACATTTTGGCCGAAGAGCTGCAGAAAACAAAAAACGAAGAAGAATACATGGTTAATACGTTCATTGTTATGCAAAGGTAAAACTTCCAGTCCCTGCTATGTGTTTTCTTGCTCTTCTTTGAGTGTTTGCCCAATAGTCTCAAAGCACTGCTGTGGCATGTGGGTATGCAAGAGGCATTCAGGTGATCTGGTTTTGCGTAAGTATCAGGGATGGACCACGTCCCCTTGAGACATACTGGTGTTCAGACAACTTTGTAGGAGGCTGAGTCAATGACAGAAATTTAGTGTAGAGCTTTTGGTCACTGTAGAAACCGTGGAATTGTGTTTGTAACTCTTAGGGATGAATGTTAGGAGCATTCCCTCCTTCAAAGAATTACTCCTTCTTATGTCACTTTAATGGCTTTGTAGGTTGTAAAGGAATTGTCTGTTCATACTGTACTGCAAACCCTCCCGTGGGCCCAGGAAACAGGGAGTGTCCTCAAGGTCATGAGAACAATGATGAGCTCTCCTTTTTCTCTGCCATGATAATCTGCCCAAGGACGAAGTAGCTTTGTAACAGGGGTAGAAAAAGTATCTGCTAAGGAGTGCTGGTTTGGAGCAGCCTTTAAAGTTACCCTCAGTCCTAAATAGCTCCTCTTGAAGAGCTTGGTAGAGACTGCTACAATGAGATTCTTTGCTTCTAGACTCACCTCTGTCTTTCAGATTCTACTGGGCACATATCATTAGAAATTAAATATTGATAATAGATAATATTTAGTGAGCCCTGTGTACCAGTCATTGTTCTAAATACCCCACATGCCATACAGTAACATTAACTATCAAACTGGGTAAAATGTACTTACTTTACCGATGAGAAACTGAGGTACAGAGAAGTAAAACAAATTTCTCTTAAGAGCTAGTAGATGGCGCAGCCAGAATTTGACCTGGGGCAGTAAGACTCCAGAGAATGTTCTAACAACCAGCCACATCTATCTCCTTTTCTGTTTTTATCACCATCGTATCCTAGGGAAAAAAGCAAACACATATCATCATATGCACAAACATGTGCACACACTCCCTTCACACCCTCACCCCAAAGAGGTCTACTTTTTATAGATACATGAGCCCTCAAACTCTGATTCCCAGCTGTTCCGGTCCCCAGGTACCATCCAGTTGCTGGCTTTGCTCAAAGGAATCATTGTGCCTGGAAAGAGAGCAAGCAGGGCTTCCCTGGTCGGGCCTCCAGCCCCGTCTGGTCAGGGATGGCTACAGGTCTGCACTTACAGACCCGAGTTGTTGACCCATCTCCAGGGCCATTTGCCCCTTATTTTCCCTGTTAAGAGGACATGGGATCTGGAGTGATCTTTTCAGCCTTTGGAGGAACTGTATGTCTTCTTGCGCCTGACATCCTAACTTACTCAAGTAGGCAGCCCTGCTTTCCATTGCTGGTCCTGCTGCTCGCCTAAACTAGAGCATTGATAGGAGCTGACAGGACCTGCAGGTCTGCCCTGGTAAACGGAGGAGTCTGCTCAGCCTTCTGGCTTCAGCACCACTCAGGATCAGCAGGGCCCTGGGAAGCTTGTGATAGGAGTTCTTGGCTCCTTTTGTCAGAACTTGTAGGTGCTTTGTGTACTCCATCTGTAGAGTAGGGGTCACGAATAAAAGGGGTATATCGCCAGCACTTTGGAGCTTGAGTACTAGAATGTCCTTCCTCTGAATATTCTAGAATAGGTAACACGGGTATAGAAAGTCTTCCCCACATAAGGCAAGAACATGAATGGTCCAGAAATTAAAGGCTCATTCATACCAGCAAACATCCTTACAAAGGAGAAGAGGGTAGGAGGGCCAGGTCATGTTGAAGTGCATATGTCTGTGTGTGGAGTACAGTTAAACCTGTTGAAGTGCTCCCTCGGTCCCCTCGCTGGGGGCAGGGGGCATTTGAAGAGGTGGACAGGGAGCAAAGTAGCCATTTCCCTTCTGTCCTTGGAGCACCATGATGAGGGAGCAGCAGGCTGGATGCCACAGGACAAGGGCTCCTTGGGTGGTAAAGGGGCATTCCCCCAGTTGTGCGCAGACATGGGGGGGGCGGGCAGACTCCACACACGGGCCCTCCTCCTTGGAGAAGTGGAGCAGCACTTGCTTTGATGAGAGAGACCGAGTGGAACCCCCGGGCTCTGTTTTTCCTCCTAGCCCTCCTGTTGAGTTAGCAAAGCTGACACGTGACTGGTCGCGTCTGGGTTTCACCCCCCCGCTCTTTGGGTTCTAGGAAACTCGGCACGGCCGGGCAGAAACTTGGGGGCGCTGCTGTGCTCTGTCATATCAAGCATGACCCCATGGACCCAGGAGGATCCTTTACCTTGACCTCTGCTAATGTGGGCAAGTGCCAAACGGTTCTCTGTCGGAACGGGAAGCCGTTGCCTCTGTCCAGATCGTACGTCATGAGCTGTGAAGAGGAGCGGAAGAGAATTAAACGGCACAAGGCCATTATCACCGAGGTGAGGGCACGGTTTTCCTTGGGGTGGCGGGGAGGATGGGGCCAGGGTCATGGCGGAAACCAGCAACATTCCAAGTCTGCAAGGTCACAAAGCAAATCGTCTGTACCAGCAGTCTGAAGACATCACATATAGGATAAAAAAATATTTCTCCATGGCCTCCCTGTGTCAGAGGCTCTGCCGGGTGTTTCATGCCCTTAGCTCAGCTGATGCTCACAAGCCCCTCGGGGAAGCAGGGGGTTCGGGGCCTGAGGGGGCCACCCCGGAGGTCACAGTGCTGGTACTGGTCCTGACTCTGTCCCTTGCAGGCTGGGCCTCAGAGGCCTGTGAGCCTCCGTTTCCCCTCGGGAACGTAGCCATCCTGTCTTCCGAGGTCTGTGGGTCAGTGTAAACGTAGCCAATTGTGATTTGGTACTTAGGTCCTGTTCCCGTTTGAGTCAGGGAGGGAGTGGTTTTTCACCCGGGGTTCTTTGCACCCCCAGCCCCAGCCGGCACACTTGGTTTTCACGGCTAGGTGGAGAGGGCTCTGGGCACGTAGCAGGTAGAGGTACGGGTGCTGCTCCCCACCCTCCAATGTACAGGACGGCGCCCACCACAAAGGATCATTTGGCACCAGTGGCACTGCTGAGAACCCCTGGAGTGAGGCTCCGTCCTAGGATGTTTACGGCGGTGCTCCTTGAGCCCGGGCCCTCGGGGTGCCGCTCCGGTCTCCGGCTCCCCACAAGACGCCGAGCCCGCCCTGAGTGCGTGGGGAAACGGTGCGGGGCTGCAGGGACGATCCCGGCGGACTGCGGCAGAAGCTCGCCGTCCGTGGAGGGAGAGAGCCGGAGTCCGGCCCGGCCGTCGGGGGACGGGGGGGGAGGGGCGCGGGGGGCGGCGCTCGGCTCCTCCCACGTGCCTTAATGTCCATCTGGGCCCCCTCCCCTTCCAGGACGGCAAGGTGAACGGAGTGACGGAGTCCACGCGCATCCTGGGCTACACCTTCCTCCACCCCAGCGTGGTGCCGCGGCCCCACGTGCAGTCCGTGCCCCTGACCCCCCAGGACGAGTTCTTCATCCTGGGCAGCAAGGGCCTGTGGGACAGCCTGTCGTCCGAGGAGGCGGTGGCCGCCGTGCGCCCCGTGCCCGACGCCCTGGCCGCCGCCAAGAAGCTGTGCACGCTGGCGCAGAGCTACGGCTGCCACGACAGCCTGAGCGCCGTGGTGGTGCAGCTCAGCGTCCCCGAGGACAGCTTCTGCTGCTGCGAGCTGGGCGCGGGGGGCGCGGGGGGCGCCGGCCCGCCGCCCAGCCCGGGCCTCTTCCCGCCGCCCGGCAGCGCGGTGCTCAGGGAGCGGCCGGCCGACGCGCCGGGCGTGCCGTCCTCCAGCAGCGGCCTGGCGTCCGAGATGAGCAGCGAGCTGTCCACGTCCGAGATGAGCAGCGAGGTGGGCTCCACGGCCTCGGACGAGCCACCGGCGGGCGCCCTGGCCGAGAGCAGCCCCGCGTACGCCAGCGAGCCGCGCTGCGCGCTGCACCCCGTGGGCGCGGCCCACCCCTTCCAGCGCCAGCTGTCCAGCGCCACCTTCTCCAGCGCCTTCTCCGACAACGGTCTGGACAGTGACGACGAGGCGCCCATCGCGGGCGTCTTCAGCAACGGCAGCCGCGTGGAGGTGGAAGTGGACATTCACTGCGGCCGCGCCAAGGACAAGGAGCCGCAGCGCCTGCCGCCCGCGCCGGCCGACGCCAGCGACGAGGGCATCGTCATCAGCGCCAACGAGGACGAGCCGGGGCCGCCCCGGAGGGCGGACGGGCCAGCCGCGGGGACCATCGGGCGGCGCCGGGCCAACGGCTCCGTGGCGCCGCAGGAAAGGAGCCACAACGTGATCGAGGTGGCGGCCGACGCGCCGCTCCGAAAGCCCGGGGGCTACTTCGCAGCGCCGGCCCAGCCGGACCCCGAGGATCAGTTCATCATCCCCCCGGAGCTGGAGGAGGAGGTCAAGGAGATGATGAAGCGGCAGCCGCCGCCGCCGCCGCGGCCCTGCCCCGGGGACCCGCTGCCCGACTGCTGCGACACGCCACTCTGACCCGCCTGAGCGCTAGTTCCCCAATAAACCAACCGAGAAAGACGGAGTCGCGAGAGTCTCCCGGGCTCACGTTAAACCAGGGGTTCACTCCACGCCCTCCCGCGTCCCCACCCTGTCCTTGCGCCTCGTCTGTAGGTTCTCCTTCTGTCGTTTGTTGTTGTTTTTAATTACCACTCTTCTAGTGATGCGCTACCAGTAGGATTTAAATTTGTTAACCTCTCCCCCTAACATATCAGATATGTAAAGACACAGAACAAAAGGTTTAATATATTACAGAGAAACGGTTAATGATAATGTGATATTTTTTAAAATGGCTTTTTGTTTTCGGAAGGCAGGGCGGGTTGCCAGTGCTAAATGATTTTAATAATATTGTAATTCTGTATTTCTTTGGAGGAAAAGGCTTTTTTTTTTTTTTTTTGTCTTGAAAATGATAGACATTTGTAGAATATGGAGACTAACTCCTAGGAGTTGCTTTACTCTGTCAGGTGACTTAAGTCACTGGGATTCACTAATTTTCTCTGAGAGAACAGTTGATTGAGAAATTTCTATTGTAAATAGCTCAGTGTTGTATAGTGACGCTTCAGATGTTTTGCAGTTTTGGCCTGAGGACACAGCCTAAACAACTGGCTTTTCTCCTCCTCCTCCCCCTCGGATGAGCCTTCCCCCCCCACCTCACACCCCACCTGCGCTCATCCAGTGTGGAGGCTGAGCAGCGAAAGGGCACTTCTGTTCAGATAAGGGGGAATCTTAGGCCGCTAGAAACGAACCTGCACCCAAGGGGCCTCGGACCCTTTTTTCTTCCTCTCCTGCCCCCACCCAGCCTCTTGACTTTTGCAGACACGTTTTGTGTTCCTTATTTGCTGCCACAATCAGCATGAGTGTATAGCGTCCAGTTAGATCATTTACATACCAAGAGTTATATTAAAGCAGAATGCACAAATGAACGTCATAATTTTTGTTATAATAAATATAAAATTTACAAGTATTGGACCCATCTGCTTTTGTCCCAGGAGCCAGGTGTGTCTACAAGATCACACCCAGCTTGGGTTTGGAATGAATGGATGTAACTTTGGGGCTACCAGATAGTTCTGCCTTTTTTTTTTTTTTTTGAAGGGAAAACTCCCAACAGGTTAACCGACCTTGAATGAGCCAATGAAATTGACCCTATGCAGAGCTGGTCTTAAAGCCTTTCTATTTCTTTTTAGAATCATGCAGGGATGGATAGACAGACGTTATATAGAGGAGATCCCTGGGAAACTCCTCCCACAAAGCCTAGTTCTTTCCAGTTCTCTCAGGGGCCCCTTGAGCCACATGAACAGGTTACTAGACCTTTATGTGAACAGTGAAAGTCAGGAGCTGGCTGCCCACCTCCCCACCTCTAGCAGACGTAACGTTAGCATAGTGGGGTCCACCAGGAAATCAATATTGCGAGCTGACTTACTAGCTTTTGCAGACTCTAGCACCCCCCCCCCTTCACCCCAACCCCGCATCTCGTGAACCACATGTTGAAGATGCTGTTAGTCATCTCTCTCTCACATGGACCAGCTTCCCAGGCAGACCTGTCTTCCTTTTCAGGCCTGCCCTCCAGTGGTCCCTGGCTAGCTCAGCGCCAGGACCGGCCAAATAGTATTTCTCCACGTGTAGACTCAGTGATGGACTGTCTGCCCTTTCGCTGGGGGGCCAGATCAGTGGACCAGCCTTGTCTTGGTAATGTCCGTGCTTCCTTCTGGGTCTGGCTACTTGTATACATGCTCTTTGGAAACCACGAAGACCACAGAAGGATGAACTCAGCCTGGTTAGAGACCCAGGCACCAAGGGACGAGACTGCCCAAGCCTACGCAGAGTGCTGCGCTCTAGCCAGGAAGCAAAACCAGCTCAGGCTCCCTCGCCTGGCCCCAGCCACCAGCACCTTGCCTTCCTCCATCTTTGCCCTGCTCCACGTGGGTCGGAGCACACTTAGGAAGCTCTGGGATTGCACAGGAGTGCCCTACTTCACTTCTCCTCATCAAGGTGGCATCTGATACTACAGGTAGAACTGCTTATAAAACTAAAGTGCTTAACCTGTGAAGGTCCCCGAAGCCAAGGGCTTTCCGAGGTGAGTATGAGAGAGAAGGGCATCCCCCCCTGCCACATTCCCTGCTTCCTCCAGGAAGGCCAGGGGATTGGGAAAGGGTCGGGGACAGGGGGAGGAAGGGGTTAGAGCAGAAGCCTAGCAAACTTGCAGTCTTGTTGAAGACTCAAAGGTCCCGATCGAGGAACCTAGACGTGGTTTGGTGTTGGATAAAGCATGGGCTGCTCGGCGTGTGCCCACGGAATAGGGTATACCAGCTTTGAAGGGGGCACCAGGGCCTGTCTCTGGAGCCCGCCCAACTTGTCCCACCCGGTTTCTCTCGATTGCTGTTGTCACAGCACCACCTGCTGGTGAGGTCAGACTTCGTTCTTTATCCTCCACTCTTCCAGAAGACCCAATGTTACTTACTTTCCTACACCCTGACAGAGAGCATCCCCAAGCGCTTATGAAATAGGCAGAGAAGCTGCATTAAATCACGTGATTGCGCCAGTGCAGGCGGGCCTTGTACGGTGGGAAACGGACGTGCGGACAGATCAAGAGGTGTAGCCAGAACCCCAGCGTTAATCTGGGAGAGAGGAAGTCAGGCTCCAACATCTATCAATTCCCCATTCCCCAGGATGAAAGAAAGAAAAATCCGTAAGATGTGTCCGATCTTAAAGGACAGCATCTGAGAATCCACTCAGTGCCAGCAGCGCCTGGTGGGGAAAGAAAGGCCGATTCCCATTTGTGTTCACGCCCACGTGAGCGCTCATTGGAAGACGCAGTGACTTCACTCCACCACATCGAGACTTTCTGTTAAGTGTGGGGTCTGCCCTACCTGCCTCCCCAGGGATCGAACCAGGTAACGTATGTCGAGCAAGTTGTGGAGAGGATAGCCTTATGTAAGTGGAAATACTGTCACGGTTATAATTGGGAACACAGCGAAAGTCCCTTTTTAAATTAACTCTCAGAGGAACAGCTGTTGGGATTCTTACAGGTAGCAGAGATGAGGTAATGGTAGAGAAAATAGCCTTTTCTCCTTTCTTACCAATGAGTTTCCTTTCTTTTTGTTCATCCTCCAACATAAATTTTCTGCAAATTAGTCTATGCAAACAATTTCACTTTTGTCATTCACCTATCATGAACCTGGTCGTATTGCTGCATATTTGAAAGATGATTCTAAAGGTTGCCCCCGCATCCCACGCCAAACCGAAATTACAACCAAACTCAGATGGGCTGCTCCCATGGTCATGCCTCGATTTCTAAAGAGGTAGAAGTAAAACTGGCTTTAAACTGAAATTATGACTTTCCAGCCATTACCATTACGTGGGTCTTATTCCAAAAACCATACTTTGCTCTAAATACCAATCTTGTCTATTGAAAAAAAGCTAAAATGACAGCAAAAATCATTTTCCCAAATGTTGCACCCCCAGACGCTGACTTTGAGAACTCATTTACAGGTCATTTGCTTCTCTGGGTCGTTAAGAAAACTACTCCACCAGTAACATTTGAAGGTCCTTGAATCAGTTTTCCATTTAATAGAAATCGTGTTGCCAGCCAGCAATAAATCCTGCACACAAAGTAAACTCTTCTATTTGGCATAGAATACATTTTAAGAATTACTTGGATATTCTTTGTGCTGGAACATTTTGGTAGGTTAAAAATAGCTCCTCAAGATCTCCAGTCCAACCCGACCACATCGGAGGATCCCGAACTCCCCTCCTGCATCCAGTCTCCAGCTTGGACAGAGCAATGTCTCCGGGAGAAGAGCTGAGGGCGGACTGAGCAGCATCTGCACCAGAGACACAGATAGACAGCGAGCGAGCGAGAGCGAGCGCGGGAGGAACAGCAGGAGAGATGGACACAGACGAAGGCAGTGCTGCCGAAGCTGGGAGTGCGGGGGGTACACCCAAGGGCCCGTTGAGCACAGAAGAAAAGGCAGAGTTTAAAAGGGCAGCGAAAATAGAAGGGAGCCAGACCCAGAGCCCGGCAAGCAGCGAGGGCCCGGTTTCCCCGGCCCCCTTCCTCCTTGTTAGACGCCCTGGCTGGCCCGTCGCCTCCGTGAGCCGCAGGTTCCTAGCCTCCACCGGCCCCAGCTGTCCCAAGAGGACCCCAGAGGGCACACACTGGGCCACCCCTGCTCAGCAAGCGCAACCGCTCTGACCAGCTCGCCGAGGTGACACGGGCGCAGAGCACACTGCGACACCGCGGTCCCATGCCACCCAACAGAGGACTGCCCCCCGGGACCCCTGGGGCCAATGCCCTGCTCAGCGGCAGCTGCCCTACAGGCAACCCTGTGCTCAGAGCACTCCAGGAACCACTGGCCCCTGCCCACCTCCGCTCTGGACACCCTGCCAGGGCAGTCCCTGCACCGAGCGTCCAGGGACCTCCCCAGCCCACACCTGCCCCCCGACCAGCCGCCCCGCCAACGCACCCCCTGCTTGCAGAGCCCTGGGGCCACACAAGGCTGGCGCCTCTGACTCACCTCCAGCCTCCAGCCAGGGCCCCCTCGGTGTGGAGAGCCCTGCACCCGCCCCTGCCCCAGCCCACGCCAGCCTCGGTTCCAGCCACCGCACCAGGCTCGCCCCAGCACAGCATTCTCCAAGACCCTCAGCCTCTGATGGCAACAGCTCCAGCCACAGTCCCCGGGCACACACGGTCTACACGGGGGCCACCCACACAAGATCAATCCTTCATGGAAGGTTTCCACCCCATTCATAGAAGCCAACACAAAGTAATGCAAAGCGAGACCCAAAAATATGCTCCAAACAAAAGGAGACAAAACCTTAGAAAAAGAGCTAAATGAAAGGCAGATAAATAGTCTACCGGATACAGAATCCCAAATGCCCACCGGGATGGAGAGGAGAGTGGATGAACTCAGTGAGACCTTCAACAAGTGATAGAAAATATAAAAAATACCAGGCGGGACTGAAGAAAACAGTAACAAATGAAAAATACACTAGAAAAATGCAGAAGAATGGATCCACAATCTGGAAGACGATGATGGAAATCACCTAAGCTGAACAGAAAAACAAAAATTTAAATGAGGCTAGGTTAATGGGACCTCTTGGACAGTATAAAGGGAGAAAACATTCACACTATCAGAAACCCAGAAGGAGAAGAGGGAGAGAAAGGGGCAGAACAATTATTTGAAGACATAATAGCTGAAAACTTCCCTAACTTAGGGAACAAAACAGACATTCGGGTTCAAGAAACAGAGTTTCAAACAAGATGAACCCAAGGAAGTTCACACTATGACACATACTAATTAAAATGTCAAAGATTAAAGATAAAGAGAATTTTAAAAGCAGCAAGAGAAGAGACACGGCTGGTGATGTCAGACACGCCAAAGAGATGGATGAAACTGGGCCGAGTTTATCAAGAGGACCATCTTGAAAATCCCAATGACTGAAATGACGACAATCCTCCAAGCCTGGGAATTTTTGTCTGAAAGATCAGCTGCAGACCATCAACTTCTGGCAGAGAAAGGAATCTCTTGTTCAGGACCTTGTTCTGCTCTGTGAGGAGAAGGGTGCAAGTCTCCATGATGCAGCCCTATTAGACATCCTTTATATTCTGCTTCATCAGCACCAGGAAGTTTGGGATGTTTTTCAGATGAGTAAAGGACCAGATAAAGACCTTGACCTTTCTGATATGGAACAATTCAGAAGTTCACTTGCGAAAATTCTTCAGAGAGTTTTAGAAAACCTGATGGTCTGCTTCAGAGACGCTGAGGAGAATGCAGTGTGGACTCGAACTGCCTGGGGAACACAGTATAGAAAGCCAAACCAGTACAGACCTGCTTGTGTGGTGCATTATTCCCAGACTCCCCACACCTCCACTTCCTCCACCAGCTGAAGAGTAATACACCCCTTCTGGGTCAGGCACGGACCGTTGCTAGCAAGCACTAGACGACTGTGAAAATGGACCTCAGAAGCTGGTGTCTGGACACTCTTAAGACTATTGTTTTTATTTTTTTAAAGATTTTAGAGAGAGAGAGCAGGATCAGGGGGAGGCACGGGGGCGGGGGAGAATCTCCCTGCTCCCTGCTGAGCAGGGAGCCTGACTTGGGGCTCGATCCCACAACCCTGAGATCATGAAATGAAAATTAAGAGTCAGCAGTTCAACCAACTGAACCACCCAGGTGCCCCAAGGCTGTTGTTTTTAAACAGTATAATCAGACCTTTGAAACTCATAACTCTACTACACCCCTTCAAGAAAGAACACTTGAGCTGGATATGCACATGGATTCAAGTATCCTTCATGAAAACAGAATAGAAAAAGAGAGAGTCCAGAGAGTGACTCAAGAAACTCTTGGAGATTATCCTTAACCAAGACTAGAATTTGCACAATATAAGCTTGAAACAAAATTCAGAAGTGACTTAAATGGTGACATCTTGGCTGAGAAAGGAACCCCTCTGGTGCCTAATAAAGTTCTCTAGACTGCATCTTCCTGAAGCATTGACATCCTTGGCCTCAGCTGGTATAACAGATGTATCACTTTCTCCCTTCCTCACTTGCATACCCCAGAAGGGAATGAATTATTTTAAAATTAGAGGTAAATAAGATGAATGTGGTTACAACTATATTGCATATGCATTTCAGTTAGCCACAAGCTAGATGACTCCTGTTTATATACTTGTGTTTTAGAAATTAGTTTTTGATACTGACAGTTGAGAAATGTTCAATATATTGTTGGGATGGATTCTTTCCTCTTCCACTGTGCACCGCTCTCCCCCATATCCTGCAAAGCATAGCAATGGTGTTAGGTTGTTATACACGAATTTCATGGCAATCACAAGCTGAAAACCTATAATAAATACACACAAATTATAGGAAAGAGCCAACAATAACACTAAAGACAATCACAAGGAAAGAGTAAAAGAACAGAGAAGAACTAGAAAAACAACCAGAAAACAATTAACAAAATGGCAAGATGTACATACCTATCAATAATTAGGATGTAAATGGTCTAAATGTTCCAGTAAAAGACATGGGGTGTTTGAATGGATTAAAGAAGGAAGATGCATCTGTAGGCTACTTAGAAGAGACTCACTTCAGACCTAAAGACACATACAGACTGAAAAAAAAGAGGGAAAAACATATTCCATGCAAATGGGGGGAAAAAAGATGGGGTAGCAATACATATTTGACAAAGTTCAAAACAAAGACTGTAACAAGAGACAAAGTAGGGCATTACAGAATAAGAGGACCAGTCCAACTGGAGGACATAACAACAAATATCTGTGCACCAACATTGGAGCACTTAAAGAAAATGTTAACAGATAAAAAGGGAGACATTGACTGTAATACGATAATAGTAAAGGACTTTAACATCCCATGACATCAATCATAGATCATCCAGGCAGAAAGTCAATAAGGAATCCGTGTCCTTGAATGGCACCTTAAACCAGGTGTACTTAACAGATACATGTAACACATCCCATCCAAAAAACAGAATACACATTCTATTCAAGTGCACATGGAACATCCTCCAGGACAGCTCACATGTTCAGCCACAAAACAAAGCTCAATAATTTTAAGAAGATTTAAATCATATTAAGCATCTTTTCTGAACACCTTGGATGAAACTAGAAATCAATTACAAGAAAAAAAAACTGGAAAACTGCACACATGTGGCACTAAACAACCAAAGGGTCAATGAAGAAACCAAATAGGAAATTAAAAAAAAAAAAAGAGATAAATGAAAATGAAAACAATCCAAAATCTTTGGGACGCAGCAAAAGCAGTTCTAAGAGGGAAGTTTATACCAATACAGCTGTACCTGAAGAAAAAAGAAATACCTCAAACAATCTAACCTTACACCAAAAAAGGACTAGAAAAAGAACAAAGCCTAAAATTAGAAGGAAGAAAATAATAAAAATCAGAGCAGAAATTAAATGAAAGAGACAAAAAAATAAAATAAAAAACCAATAGAAAAGATCAACAGAACCAAGAGCTGGCTCTTTGGAAAGATAAAATTGATAGCCAGACTCACCAAGAAATAAAAGAGGACACACAAAATCAGAAATCAAAGAGAAGTAACAACCAACGGCACAGAAATACAAAGAACTACAAAAGACTACTAAGAAAACTTACATATCAACAAATTGGATGACCTAGAAAAAATGGATACATTCCAAGAAAAATAATCTTTCAAAACAGATTCAGGAAAAATAGAAAATCTGAACTGAACGATTACGTCATGAAATTGAATCGGTAATCAGACAAATCCCAATTAATGAAAGAGCATTCACTGGTGAATCCTACCAAACATTTAAAGAAGAGTTAATACCTATTCTTCTCAAACTATTCTGAAAACTAGAAGAGGAAAGAAATCTTCCAAATACATTCTACAAGGCCAGCATTACCCGCATACCACAACCAAAGACACTACAAAAAAAGGAAACAATAGGCCAATATCCCTGATGAACATCAATTCAAAAATCCTTAAAATATTAGCAAACCACATTCACCAATACATTAAAAAGATCATTCGCCACAGTCAGTGGGATTTATTTTGAGGATGCAAGAATGGTTCAATATCCACAAAAATCAACGTGATACACCATATTAACTGAAAGATAAAAATTATGTGACCATCTCAATAGACGCTGAAAAAGCACTTGACAAAATTCAACATCCATTCGGGATAAAAACTCTCAACAAAGGCCAAATGTGACAAACCCACAGCTAATATACTCTATGAAGAAAAACAGAGCTTTTCCTCTAAGATCAGAAACAAGACAAGAATGTTCACCCTTGTCACTTCTCAAACAGCACTGTAAGTCCTAGCCATAGCAATCAGACAGGAAAAGAAATAAAAGGCATCCAAATTGGGAAGAAGTAAAACTATTTGAAGATGACATGATACTATATATAGAGAGAGAAAACCCTAAATACTCCATCAAAAAACTACAAAAACTGACAAATGAAGTAAAAGTTACAAGATTCAAAATCTACAAAAATCTATTGCATTCCTATATGCTAATAATGAAGCAGCAGAAAGTGAAATTAAGAAAACAATCCCACTTATAACTGCACCAAAAACAATATATTAGGAATAAACTTCACCTCTTTGGTTAAAGACTTATACTCTGAAAAGTATAAAGCATTGATGAAAAATTCAAGACAATGCAAATGGAAAGACATTCCATGCTCATGGATTGTTAAAATGTCTGTACTACCCAAAACAATTTACATATTTAATGCAATCCCTATCAAAATACCAACCACATTTTTCACAGAAATAGAAAAGACAATCCTAAAACATGGATGGAACCACAAAGGATTATGAATAGCCAAAGCAACCTTGATAAAGAAAAACAAAACTGGAGGTATCACAATTCCAGGTTTAAGGTTATACTACAAAGTGGTAGTAATTAAAAGAGTATGATACTAGCATAAAAATAAACACATAGATCAATAGAAGAGAATAGGAAACCCAGAAATAAATCCACAATTGTATGGTCAATTAATATTGAACAAAGGAGGAATGAATATCCAGTGGGAAAAAGACAGTCTCTAACAAACGGTGTTGGAAAAACCAGATGACCACGTGCAAAAGAATGAAACTGGACCTCTTTTTTCATCATACACAAAAATAAACCCAAATGGATTAAGGACCTAAATGTGAGAACTTCCAAAATCCATAAAAATTTTGTTGAAGAGAACACAGCAACATCGGCCATAGCAACATTTTTCTAGATAGGTTTCCTGAGGCAAAGGAAATAAAAGCAAAAATAAACTATTGGGACTACATCACAATAAAAACTTCTGCACAGCAAAGGAAAAAAAACGACAACTAAAAGACAATCTACTGAATGAAGATATTTGCAAAGGACATATCTGATAAAGGGTTAGTATCCAAAATATGTAAAGAACTGATATAATTCAACACCCAAAACCAAATAATCCCATTACAGATGAGCAGCAGAAGAGGGGCTCTTGGATAGCTCATTTGTTGGGCATCTGGCTCCTGGTTTCTGCTCAGGTCATGATCTCATGGGTCATGAAATCAAGACCTGTGTTGGGCTCCATGTTCAGCAGGGAGTCTGCTCAAGGACTCTCTCCCTCTGCCCCTCCCCCACCCTCTCTAAAGTAAATCAATATTTTTTTTAAAAATGAGAAGACATGAACAGACATTTCTCCAAAGAAGACATCCAGATGGCCAACAGTCACATGAAAATATGTTAAACATCACTCAGTCAGGGAAATGCAAATGCAAACACAATGAGATACCACCTCACACCTGTCTGAATGGCTAAAATCAAAAACATGAGAAACAACAAGTGTTGGTGAGGATGTGGAGAAAAAGGAACCCTCGTGCACTGTTGGTGGGAATGCCAACTGGTACAGTCGCTGTGAAAGACAGTACGGAGGCACCTCAAAAAGTTAAAAATAGAACTACTCTACAGTCCAGGAATCACATTATCGGGTATTTACCTAAAAAATACCAAAACACTAATTCAAAGGGATACATGCACCCCTATGTTTTTTTGCAGCATTGTTTACAATAACCCAACTATGGAAGCAGCCCAAGTGTCCACCAACAGATGAATGGATAAAGAAGATGTAGTATATATACACAATGGAATATTATTCAGCCATCAAAAAGAATGAAATCTTGCCATTTGCAACAACATGGGTGGAGCTAGAGAGTATAATGCTAAGTGAAATAAGTCAGAGAAAGACAAATACCATACAATTTCACTCGTGTGGAATTTAAGAAACAAAACAAGTGGGCAAAGAAAGAGAGAGAGAAGTCAAGAAACAGGCTCCTGACTATAGAGAACACACTGATGGTTACTGGAGGGGAGGTGGGGGGGGGCATGGGGAAACTAGGGGATGGGGGTTAAAGAGTACACTTGGCATGATGAAAAAAATAAAGTGGCAACTCAAGGGGGAAAAAAATTACAGTGTGGGGACTATAATAAAAAAAAATTGCTCATTGAAACGAGCATCCCATCTCTGCCTACCCTAAGTGCAATCAGCCATACTTTTTCCCGAGGAGCTGAAGCCACCATGTCTCACAGGTAAGTCCCATAGGATTTTTTCCTAGCAACTTCATTAGGCATGCATTATAATCCTGTGTCCATATAATTTGCATATAATTTTCATGCCAACGTTGTTAGGAATCCTCTACTTTTCCAATTGCCATTTCACCGTGATATCCCTTGCATTACAACATACGGGGTTTTGTCCTCGTTCTACCCCATGAGCGGCACCTACTCGAAGGGACAGACCGTGCATGTTGGGGAAGGAAAGGGCAGCGAGCAGAAAAAAGTGGGCACACGTGTGGCCAGAGAGCGTGCCTTTCGTCTCCATGTCAATGTAGTCCGAGCATCATAGGGCGGCAATGGTCTCAAGAGTGCACCGAATGCCTGCTTCTAGGCAGAATCCGGATGGGCTCTCGGCCGAGGACGTTTTCTTCTTCTTTCCTGCTGGAGCTCCAAAGATGAAGGCTCCCTGATGCCCTTCCTAAGCTGTTGAGCGCCTGCATGAGTAAGCTGAGCGCCCACTCTGTGTAGAAGTGCCGGGGGAGCAGAGAGCAGCAAGAGGCCACACGGGTGAGTGAACAACCTCATGTGAGACCCTCACCATCTACCGCGGAGATGCACAGTACCCAGAATGCAGTGGGGCGGGGGCAAAAGTCACACCAGCCTGAGATTGCTCAGGGTCAACCCCGAGCTTGAAATTCTGTGACCCCCAGCCCTGCAGTGTGGTCACAGAGAAGCAGTGCTGCGTGAAGGTCCTCCTGTCCACCAGCGGCCTCCAAACTCCTGTCTGTGACTTACCTGAGGGATAATGCTGACTTTCCACCTCCCATGAGCAAACAAGGGAGAAGGGCCCACATCCCGCTGGCTGCTCCCCATTCCCGTCCAGATCAGCCTCATTTCTGCAGCGGGGAGCCAATAACCATTGCTGCTTCACCCTGGGAGGCTCTCCAGAGCCTGAGCCTCTGCCAAGTGTGCTGGGTGCCAGCAGTCAAGGATGAGGAAGACGGCCGCTGGGTCTGCATTCACAGAGCTTTAGAAGACGCAGACTCTCGGGGCAGAAAAGAACCGAAGGACGAATGCCCTTTGCTCTGCCCACTAGACACCATTCGAACCATTTTCCAGCTGTTTTTCTCCAATAGGCAGGGTTTTCTTGGAGCAGCTTGGCATTCCACACCCTGGAGATGGTACACAGCTGCTCCAGCCGCCATCCAGCACACCCGCCCGGAGCTCCTCTTGCTCGCCTGCAGTCCTTTTCTGCAAGCATGCCCATGACCATCCCCTAGACCCACACCCCCCTCGTTGCCTTAAAGAGTTTGCACCCCGTGCCCCCACACCAGCACACTGAGGCTGGGCCACACTCCCATTAGCAGTGGAGGCAGGAGACCCTCGGCATCCTGGGCTGAAGATGGGAGGGAGGTTTGAGCAAATCCTTAGAGGGGTCTCCACGTGCCCGCCCCAGGCCGGGCATGCCTCTTGGCCTCCACTGGAAATTGCCGCCTTGCTACTTGAGCTATGCTTTTGCTAGAAGCATCCTTAAGATCTCCAGGCACATGACTTGAGGTCTGCCCAGGATGCTACCTTTTTGCATCCTCCTGGGCTGTGGAGCCAGAAAGGCCCTGGTTTGTTCAGACAGCCCCACCCTGGTGGGCAGCTCCAGCCCCCCAAGCTCGGAGCTGCTCGGCCACCCTGCATCCCTGTAGCATAGGTCTTAGACCCGCATCATGGTCCCAGGCCCTCCGTTCCCTGCATGCCCCCCCCCCCCAGTTAGCTAACTCCAGCCCTTTCCATCTCTGCTCCCAGCCTCCTGTCCCGGAGCTGGAGGAGGCTATCCTCTGCTCCCCAACCCTGCTGTTCTGCAACTTCAGCGTTGCATACTCCTCCCTTTGCCTCTTGCCCACACTCCGATCTGGCGCCGAGCACATGCCTAGGTTCCTCATGTCTGTCTCTCCCCTTGGCCTCCTGGACACCTCCCTCCCAGGACTCCCACACCACGAACCTGCTGGGCCCCAAAGTGGCACCTCCTGTAAGCCTGACAGTGGCAGAAGCTGGCATATGTCCCCAAGTCCTGTCACCTCTACTTCCCAAACCCGACAAGAGAGACATTGAATAAACAAAATTTTAAAAAGACAATTATTTCAGATGTTAAAAAAAAAAGAATATAAAGGAAATAGAAGTGGGCAAAGGGATAAAGATTATTTGGCCTAAGATTTGATTAAAAAGAAGTTAAAGAGTTCTGGTCCAATGGCAACATAGGAAGATCATGAACTCCCCTCCTCCCCGGACACAAGATATATACTGCTCTTGATAGGGCCATTCCTCCTGAAGGGCTAGTGGTTGCTGCACAAGGATAAAGGGACCATGTAACATACAGCAGGAGACAAAGACAACCTAATCAAGGGACCCTACCTCCTAGCCTGTGAACGGCAGGGGGAAGGGATCGTACTGAGGGTCTGTGAGCAGATGCATCTGCTGTGGGGCACAGAAAAAAGCTGCACGTGCAACCAAAATATAAAGCAACCGTACCTATAACACTGCCAAACATTGGGAGAGCTACTGGAACACTGTCCAGGTCAGAGGGGCTGGCAAGCATCATGGCTACTACCTTGACAGTGTAGACAAGAGCAGGGTCTGCGTGCCATATGTCGCCTTGGTGCCTCTGTGAGCCCCCAGCCCGCTCCCACCCTAGATTCCCTGGATCACAGAAAAGCAGGTGCAATTTAGAAGAGCAACTAGAATAGAAAAGATGCAGTCCTAGAACTCTGCCAAATGGCAAGGGAACTGCTGGAACCCTCTTCTGGTCCAAGGGGCTAGCAAGCAACCGATTTTACATTTCCCCCCCTCCACCTTGATAGGGCAGACAGGAGCAAGGTTTGGGCACCCTAGCTGGTCTGCCATGTCAGGAAATGCTGGGACCCTAGCCCACATCAGCGACAGCTGTTCAACCAGGGTAGACCCAGGATGGCTCACACGGGGACACCACTGGTGAGCAATCACTGCAGCACAAGAGGATCTTACCAAGGTGACACAGGTGCAAAGAACCCCAGAACATTCCAAGCCTGCAACACTTTGACTCCAGGTGCCCTGCCAAGGGACCCATTGTGTAAGTATCCCAGGAACCTTGGCTTGAACCCACTTGAGCTCCAGCTATCCTGCCAGGTCAACCTCTGGTGGGACTCCACAGTTTGCACCCTGTAAAGCTTCAGCTGTCTGGCCACGGCACCCTTTGCGAGGAGAGCCGTAGGACCACCCTAGCCCATACCCACGTCAGCTCCTGCCCTCGGACACCTAGCCTATGACAGCTGTAGCTCCAGGCAGCCAAATTCTCCAGGCACCCAGTCTACACAGGAGACATTGATATATAAGTCATTCCTTCAAGTTAAGAAATTGCTGTTTTGCCTAATTCATAGAAAAGCACAAAGTTAAACAAAATAAGGAAACAGAGGAATCTGTTCCAAAGGAAATACCAAGACAAATCTCAGGGGAAAAAAATAAAACTCTCAGGTAGATAGCTTATCTCCATTTCATTTAAAGAATTCAAATTAATGTTCATAGGGCTCACAGGACTGGAGAGAAAAGTGGATGAACTCAGTGAGAACTTCAACACAGAGATGAAAAATATAAAAAATAACCAGAGTTAAAGAATATAATAACTGACATGAAAAATATGCTAGAGGGAATCCACAGTATTGGAGGGTGCAGAAGGATGGATCAGTGATCTGGAAGACAGGGTGGTGGAAAGCATCCAAGCTGAAGAGCAAAATGAAAAAAGAAATTCAAAAAAAAAAGGATAGGCTAAGGGATCTCTTGGACAATGTCAAGCAAATAAACATTTGCTGTATAGGGGTCCCAGAAGAAGAGAGGGAGAAAGGGGCAGGAAAATTATTTGCAGACGTAACAGTTGAAATTTCACCAATTTGGGGAAAGAAACATCCAGGTTCAGGAAACAGAGTTTCAAACAAGATGAAGCAAAGGGGGTACACTGGAGCATAAAAATAAAAATGTTAAAAGTTAAAGATAAAGAGAATTTTCAAAGCAGCAAGAGAGAAGGAACTAGTCCTAGGAAAACCCTATAAGGTTATCAGCTGATTTTTCAGCAGAAACGTTGACTATATCATGCTTGTCCTTTCTGGCCTCCAAAGTGCTGAACAGGAAAAAAAAAAAAAACCTACAACCAAAAATGCTCTACCAGGCCGGGTTAACATTCGAACTGAAGGAGACAGAAAGAGTTTCCCAGGCAAACACATGTTAGAAGAGTTCATCACGACTAAACCAGCCTTACAAGAAGCATTAAAAGGAATTAAATGGAAAAGAGAAGGCCATAAATTATAAAAGGAAAACATTTCATGAGTGAATGCAAACGTACAGCAAAGGTGGGGGTGTAATCACTTATGAAGCTAGCACGAAGATTAAAAGACAAAAGTAGTAAAATCAACTCTATCTAAAAAAAATTAGATAAGGGGACTCACTAAAGAATAGGTAAAATATGACAGCATATACCTACAATGTGGAGGGTGGGAGTAAAAATTAAGGCCTTCGAACTTAAGTGACCATCTACTTGATATAGACTGCTCTATGTTTCAGGTATTAGAGATGAACCTCATGCTAACCACAAGCCAAAAAACACAATAATAGATACAAGAAAAATAAAGAAAGCCCAGCATACCATTAAAGGAAGTCATTAATCACAAGAAGAGAGAGCAAAAGAAGAACAGAGGACTACAAAAACAACCAAAAAGCAATGAACAAAATGGCAAGAAGTACATACCTATTAATAATTAGGTTAGGTATAAGTTGTCTAAATGCTCCAATAAAAGACATGGGGTGTCTGAGTAGATAAAAAAGGAAGATCCATTTATAGGCTGCCTAGAAAAGACTCACTTCAGACCTAAAGACACATATAGGCGGAAAGCAAAGAGATGGAAAAGATACTCAATGAATATGGAATCAAAGATGACTGGGCTAGCAATACTTAGATTTAACAAAATAGAGTTTTAAAAAACTGTAGCAAGAGACAAGGGCATTACATAATGATAAAGGTGTCAATCCAACAAGAGGATTTAATAATTTTAAATATATAGGCACACAACATTGGAACACCTAAACATAAAATATTAACAGACATAAAGGGAGAAATTGACAGTAATACAATATTAGTAGGGGACTTTAACACCACACTTATATCAATGGATAGATCATTCAGGCAGAAAAACCAATAAGGAAACAGTGCCCTTGAATGACACATTAAACCAAATGGACTAACAGATACAGAAAACATTCTATCCAAGAACAGAATACACATTCTTTTCAAGTGCATATGGAACATTCTCCAGGATATACCACATGTTAGGCCACGAAACAAATCTCAATAAATTTAAGAAGATGCAAATCCTATCAAGCATCTTTTCTAACCACACAGTATGAAACTGGAAATCAATTACAAGAAAAACTGGAAAAAGCACAAACACAGGGAGGTTTAACAACATGCTTCTAAAAACCAATGGGTCAATGAAGAAATCAAAGAGGTAATAAAAAAGTAAAAAAACATGGAGACAAAGGAAAATGAAAACACAACAACCCAAAAATCTTTGGGACACAGCAAAAGCAGTTCTAAGAAGAAAATTTATAGCCATACAGGCTACATTAAGAAAGAAGAAAAATCTCAAACAATGTAACTTTACACCTATAAGAACTATAAAAAGAACAAATGAAGCCTAAGTTAGTATAAGGAAGGCTATAATGAAGATCAGAGCAGAAATGGAGATTAAAAACCAAACAGAAAAGAGAGGACACAAATAGGATCAGAAAGAGAAGTCACAACACATACCACAGAAGTGCAAAGAACTAAGACTACTACAAAAAATTATATGCCAACAAATTGGACAACTTAGAAGAAATGGATACATTCCAAGAAACATACAATCTTCTAAAACTGAATCAAGAAGAGGGGGAAAAAGATGGTGGAGGAGTAGGGGACCCTATTCCAACCAGTCCCGGGAATTGAGCTGGATATCTACCAGACCACTGTGAGCACCCACGAAACCAGCCTGAGATGTAAGATCTGGATCTCTACGAACAGAATATCGTGGGCGGTTGGTTCCGAGGTAGGAAGCAGGGAGCTGTGATTCTGCGGGCAGATACCAGAGGACAAACGGCAGTGGGAGGGTGCCTGGCCGTGGGATCCTACACCGCCGGTGAGCGACAGCCTCGCGTGCTGGGGACGGGGCACAGACGTGCAGACCGGTAGCGGTAGCAGTGGGGAAAGGACTTTAGGGCAGCCCCCGGGATGGAAACCCCCACCAGCGGGTCGCGCATGCGAACTGGGAGCGGCTGGCGGTTTTAGAAGCACAAAGGGCAGAGACGTGCCCTGACCCAGAGGCAGGACGGGGGCGTGGCGGAGGGGCACACAACCCAGGCCGCTGCAGTTTATAGCAGCACGGACAGAAACGGAGACGGTGTGGCCTGGAGAGCTCACTGAAGAACAGACTGCAGTCTCTCTGAGGCAGAGGGTTGGAAACGGTTTCTTCTGCTCTGACTCGTGGAAGAGACGCGGAAAGCCACCAGGGAAAGCTGCCAGAGAACAAAAGCCCCAAAAAACTGGTTCCCACTGAGCCCATCCCCTGCCACAGGGGGGCAGGGCAACTCGGCCCAAAGAGGGTTGCCTGAGTAACAGCGCGGCAGGCCCCTCCCCCAGAAGACAGGCTGGGAAAACAAGAGGCCAGCAACCCTAAGGTCCCTAGAAAACAGGTGCATCTTGCTTGGGTTCTGGTCAATAATTTGGACTCTATACATTCCCTCAACCACCCATCAACAGAATGACTAGGAGGAGGAACCCCCAAAATAGGAAAGACTCAGAGATTATGACTTATGCTCCAGATTTACAAATGGATGCAGATATAGCCAAGATGTCGGAGATGGAATTCAGGCTAGCAATTGTGAAGACAATAGCTAGGATGGAGAAATCAATTAATGGCAACACAGAGTCTCTAAGGGCAGAAATGAAAGCTGAATTGGCAGAATTTAAAAATGCTATCAATGAGATCCAATCTAATCTAGATAATCTAACAGCTAGGGTAAGTGAGGCAGAAGAACGAATTAATGACCTGGAAGACAATTTAATAGATAAAAAGAGAAAAGAGGAGGCCAGGGAAAAACAACTCAGAATCCATGAAAATAGAATCAGAGAAATAAGTGACACCATGAAGCGTTCCAATGTCAGAATTATTGGAATTCTGGAGGGAGTGGAGAGAGAGGACTAGAAGATATATTTGAGCAAATTGTAGCTGAGAACTTCCCTAATCTGGGGAATGAAACAAACATTCATGTCCTAGAGGCAGAGAGGACCCCTCCCAAGATCAAGGAAAACAGGCCAACACCCCGGCATGTAATAGCAAAACTTGCAAATCTTAGAACCAAGAAACCATCTTAAGGGCAGTTGGGGGAAGAGATTCCTTACGTACAGAGGGAGGAACATCAGAATAACGTCAGACCTATCCACAGAGACCTGGCAAGCCAGAAAGGCCTGGCAAGACATATTCAGGGTACTAAATGAGAAGAACATGCAGCCAAGAATACTTTATCCAGCAAGGCTGTCATTTAGAATGGATGGAGAGATGCAGAGCTTGCAGGACTGGCACAAACTGAAAGAATATGTGACCACTAAGCCAGCCCTGCAAGAAATATTAAGGGGGGTTCTATAAAAGGAGAAAGACCCCAAGAGTGACATACAACAGAAATTTACAGGGACAATCTATAAAAACGTCTTCACAGGCAACATGATGACAATTAATTCATATCTTTCAAGAATCACTCTCAACATGAATGGCCTAAATGCTCCCATAAAATGGCACAGGGTTGCAGGTTGGATAAAAAGACAGGACCCACCCATATGCCGTCTACAAGAGACTCATTTTGAACCTAAAGATACATCCAGAGTGAAAGTGAAGGGATGGAGATCCATCTTCCATGTCAACGGACCTCCAAAGAAAGCTGGGGTAGCAATTCTTATATCAGACAAATTAGATTTCAACTAAAGTCTGTAGTTAGAGACGCAGAAGGACACTATATCATTCTTAAAGGGTCTATCCAACAAGAAGATCTAACAATTGTAAATAACTACGCCCCCAACATGGGAGCAGCCATCTACATAAGCCAACTGTTAACCAAGATAAAGAGTCATATTGATAATAATATGTTAATTGTAGGAGACCTCAATACTCCACTCTCAGCAATGGACAGATCATCTAAGGAGAAAATCAACAAGGAAACAAGAGCTTTGAATGACACACTGGACCAGATGGACCTCATAGATATATACAAAACATTCCACCCTAAAACAACAGAATACTCATTCTTCTCGAGCACACAGGGAACTTTCTCCAGAATAGACCACATACTGGGTCACAAATCAGGTCTCAACTGATACCAAAAGATTGAGATTATTTCCTGCATATTCTCAGACCACAATGTTTTTAAAACTGGAATTCAATTGCAAGAAAAAATTCGGCAGAAATTCAAACACTTGGAAGCTAAAGACCACTCTGCTCAAGAATGTTTGGGTCAACCAGGAAATCAAAGAAGAACTTAAACAATTCATGGAAACCAGTGAGAATGAAAACACATCAGTCCAAAACCTATGGGATACTGCAAAGGCAGTCCTAAGGGGGAAATACATAGCCATCCCGGCCTCACTCAAAAAAATAGAAAAATCCTGCATTCACCAACTCACTCTACACCTTAAAGAACTAGAGAAAAAACAACAAACGATGCCTAAGCCATGCATTAGAAGAGAAATAATTAAGATTAGAGCAGAGATCAATGAATTAGAAACCAGAAACACAGTAGATCAGATCAATGAAACTAGAAGCTGGTTCTTTGGAAGAATTAATAAGATCGATAAACCACTGGCCAGACTTATCCAAAAGAAAAGAGAAAGGACCCAAATTAATAAAATTATGAATGAAAGGGGACAGATCATGATTAACACCAAGGAAATAGAAACAGTTATTAGAAATTATTATCAACAACTATATGCCAATAAACTGAGCAATTTGGATGAAATGGAGGCCTTCCTGGAAACCTATAAGCTGCCAAGACTGAAACAGGAAGAAATTGACAACCCGAAGAGGCCAATAACCCATAATGAGATTTAAGTAGTGATCAGAAACCTCCCAAAAAATAAGAGTCCAGGTCCTGATGGATTCCCTGGGGAATTCTACCAAGCATTCAAAGAAGAAATAATACCTATTCTACTGAAGCTGTTTCAAAAAATAGAAACAGAAGAAAAACTTCCACTCATTCTATGAGGCCTACATTACCTTAATCCCCAAACCTGGCAAAGACCCCATCAAAAAGGAGAATTTCAGACCGATATCCCTGATGAATATGGATTCCAAAATCCTCAACAAAATCCTAGCTAATAGGATCCAACAATACATTAAAAGGATCATCCACCACGACCAAGTGGGATTTATCCCCAGGATGCAAGGGTGGTTCAACATTCGCAAATCAATCAATGTGATAGAACACATTAATAAGAGGAGAGAAAAGAACCATATGGTCCTTTCAACTGATGCAGAAAAAGCATTTGACAAAATACAGCATCCTTTCCTGATTAAAACTCTTCAGAGTATAGGGATAGAGGGAACATTCCTCAAATTCATAAGATCCATCTATGAAAAACCCACAGCAAATATTATCCTCAATGGGGAAAAGCTGAGAGGCTTTCCCCTAAGATCAGGAACATGTCAAGGATGCCCACTCTTACCACTATTGTTCAACACAGTACTAGAAGTCCTAGCAACAGCAATCAGACAACAAAAAGAAATAAAATGTATTCAAATTGGCAAAGAAGAAGTCAAACTCTCTCTTTTCGCAGATGACATGTTACTTTATGTGGAAAACCCAAAAGACTCCACCCCCAAATTACTAGAACTCATACAGCAATTCAGTAATGTGGCAGGATACAAAATCAATGCACAGAAATCAGTTGCTTTCTAATATACTAACAATGCAACTGTAGAAAGAGAAATTAGAGAAACAATTCCATTTACAATAGCACCAAAAACCATAAGATACCTTGGAATAAACCCAACCAAAGAGGTAAAGGATCTATACTCTAGGAACTACAGAACACTCATGAAATAAATTGAAGAAGACACAAGAAGATGGAAAAATATTCCATGCTCATAGATCGGAAGAATAAACATTGTTAAAATGTCTATGCTACCCAGAGCAATCTATACCTTCAATGCCATCCTGATCAAAATTCCAATGACATTTTTCAAAGTGCTGGAACAAACAATCCTAAAATTTGTATGGAACCAGAAAAGGCCCCGTATCGCCAAGGAAACTATTGAAAAAGAAAAACAAAGCTGGGGGCATCACGTTGCCCGATTTCAAGCTATATTACAAAGCTGTGATCACCAAGACAGCATGGTACTGGCACAAAAACAGACATATAGACCAATGGAACAGAATAGAGAACCCAGATATGGACCCTCAACTTTATGGTCAAATCATCTTCAACAAAGCAGGAAAAAGTATGCAATGGAAAAAAGACAGTCTCTTCAATAAATGGTGCTGCGAAAATTGGACAGCCACATGCAGAAGAATGAAACTCGACCATTCTCTAACACCATACACAAAGATAAACTCAAAATGGATGAAAGACCTCAATGTGAGACAGGAATCCATCAAAATCCTATAGGAGAACATAGGCAGTAACTTCTTTGACATCGGCCACAGCAACTTCTTTCAAGATACTTCTCCAAAAGCTAGTGAAACAAAAGCAAACATGAACTTTTGGGACTTCATCAAGATAAAAAGCTTCTGCACAGCAAAGGAAACAGTCAACAAAACAAAGAGGCAACCCACAGAATGGGAGAAGATATTTGCAAATGACACTACAGATAAAGGGCTGGTATCCAAGATCTATAAAGAACTTCTCAAACCCAACACCCCAAAAAACAAATAATCAAGTCAAAAAATGGACAGAAGACATGAAAAGACACTTCTCTGAAGAAGACATACAAATGGCTAACAGACACATGAAAAAATGTTCATCATCATTAGCCATCAGGGAAATTCAAATCAAAACCACACTGAGATACCACCTTACACCAGTTAGAATGGCAAAAATGGACAGGGAAAGAAACAACAAATGTTGGAGAGGTTGTGGAGAAAGGGGAACCCTCTTACACTGTTGGTGGGAATGCAAGTTGGTACAGCCACTTTGGAAAACAGTGTGGAGGTTCCTCAAAAAATTAAATAGAGAGCTACCCTATGACCCAGCAATTGCACTACTGGGTATTTACACCAGAGACACAGATGTAGGGAAAAGAAGGGCCATATGGACCCCAATGTTCATAGCAGCAACGTCCACAATAGCCAAACTGTGGAAAGAGCCGAGATGCCCTTCAACAGATGAATGGATAAAGAAGATGTGGTCCATATATACAACGGAATATTACTCAGCCATCAGAAAGGATGAATACCCAACTTTTACATCAACATGGATGGGACTGGAGGAGATCATGCTAAGTGAAATAAGTCAAGCAGAGAAAGTCAATTATCATATGGTTTCACTTATTTGTGGAACAGAAGGAAGAGCATGGAGGACACTAGGAGAAGGAAGGGAAAAATGAAGGGGGGGAGATCGGAGGGAGAGATGAGCCATGAGAGACTATGGACTCTGAGAAACAAACAGGGTTTTAGAGGGGAGGGGGGAAGGGGGATGGGTTAGCCCGGTGATGGGTATTAAGGAGGTCACGTACTGCATGGAGCACTGGGTGTTATATGAAAACAATGGATCCTGGATCACGACATCAAAAACTAATGATGTATTGTATGGTGACTAACATAACATAATAAAATTTTTAAAAATTAAAAAAAAACTGAATCAGGAAAAAATAGAAAATCTGAACAGAACAATTACTAGTCACAAAAATGAGTTGGTAATTGAAAAACTCCCAACAAACAAAAGTTCAGAACCAGATAGATTCACAGGTGAATTCTACCCAACATTTAAAGAAGAGTTAATACCGAGTGTCATCAAACTATTCCAAAATTTAGGAGGAAAGCTTCCAAATGCATTCTATGAGGCCAGCATTACCCGGAAGCCAAAGCCAGACAAAGATACTACAAAAAAAGGAAATGACAGGCCAATATCCCTGATCAACACATCAGTGCAAAAATCCTCAACAAAATATTAGCAAACCTCATTCAATCATACATTAAAAGGATCATCCACAATGATCAAGTGGGGTCTATTCGGGGGATTCAAGGATGGTTCAATATCCACAAATTAATGTGATATACCACATTATCAAACTGAAGGATAAAAGTTACATGCTCATCTCAATAGATGCAGAAAAGCATTTGACAAAATTCAATGTCCATTCATGATAAAATCTCTCAACAAAGTAAGTTTAGCAGGAACATACCTCAGCATAATACAGGCCTTATGTGACAAACACACAGCTAACCTCAGTAAGGAAAATCTGAGGGCTTTTAAGATCCAGAACAGGACAAACATATCTGCTCTCATAGCCACAGCAATCAGGCAAGAAAAAAAAAGGCATCCAAATTGCTAAGAAAGAAGTAAAACTGTATTTGCAGATGACACACTATATAAAGAAAATGCTAAAGACTTTACCAAAAAATATTAGAGGTAATAAATGAATTCAGTAGTTTCAGGATGTAATATATGAAAATCTGTTGCATTCCTAGAAGCTAATAATGAAGTCACAGAAATAAAAAATGAAGAAAACAATTCCTTTACAATTACACTAAAAAGAATAAAATACCGGGCGCCTGGGTGGCTCATTTGGTTAAGCGACTGCCTTTGGCTCAGGTCATGATCCTGGAGTCCCGGGATCGAGTCCCGCATCGGGCTCCCTGCTCAGCAGGGAGTCTGCTTCTCCCTCTGACCCTCCCTCCTCTCATGTGCTCTCTCTCTCTCATTCTCTCTCTCAAAATAAATAAATAAAATCTTAAAAAAAAAATAAAATACCTAGGAATAAACTTAACCAAGGAGGTGAAAGACCTGTACTCTGAAATCTATAAACATTGATAAGAAAAACTGAAGACAACACAAATAGAAAGCTATTCCGTGTTCACAGACTGGAAGAATATTGTTAAAATGTCCACTCTACCCAAAGCTATCTACAGATTCAATGCAATCCCTGTCAAAACACCAATAACATTTTTCACAGACCTAGAACAAATAATCCTGAAGTTTGTATGGAACCATGGAAATGTTCAAAGAGCCAAAGCAATTTTGAGAAAGAATAAAGCTGGAGGGATCACAATTCTAGATTTCAAGATATACTACAACACTATAATAACCAAAACAGTATGGTACTGGCACAAAAATAAACCTAAAAATTAGTGGAACAGAATAGAGAGCCCAGAAAGAAACCCACACTTCTAATTCATCCAGGACAGAAGAGGCAAGGATATACGATGGGGAAAAGGGAGTCTCTCCAATAGATGGTGCTGGGAAAACTGGACAGCCACATGCAAAAGAATGAAACTGGATCACTTTCTTACATCATGCACAGAAATAAACTCAAAATGGATTAAAGACCTAAATGTGGGACCTGAAACCATAAAGCTTCTAGAAGAAAACATAGGCAGTAATCTCTTTGACATCAGCCTTAGCAATATTTTTCTGGATAGGTCTCCTCAGGGAAGGAAAACAAAAGCAAAAATAAACTAATGGACTACTCTAAAATATCACTTTTGCACAGCAAAGGAAACCACCACCACCAACAAAAAAAACCAACAAAGGGCATCAAAACAAGGCCACCTACCGAATGGGAGAAGAGATTTTCAAACGAAATATTTAATAAGGGATTAACACCCAAAATATATAAACTTATATAACAACACTAAAACCCAAATAATCCGATTAAAAATGGGTAGAAAATCTGAATAGACTTTTTCCAAAGACGACAAACTGATGACCCACAGACACATGAAAAGATGCTCAACATCACTAATCACTAGGGAAATGCAAATCTAAACTACACTGAGATACCATCTCACACCTGTCAAATGGCTAGTATCTAAAAGAGAAATATGTTTTGGCGAGAATGTGGAGAAAAGGGAACCCTCCTGCACTGCTTGTGGGGTTGGAAATTGAGGCAGCCATTGTCAAAAACACTATGGAGTTCCCCCCCCCCCGCACCTCTGCCCATTAAAATAGCAATACCATGCAATCCAGTAATTCTACTGTTGACCCATAGAAAATGAAAACACTAATTTGAAAAGATATATGCACCCCTGTGTTTATTGCAGTGTTATTTATAATAGCCAAGATATGGAAGCAACGTAAGTGCCTATGATAGAGAAACGGATAATGAAGATACGGTTGGAGAATATTCCATTGCATATAACACAAGAAAGAATGAAATCTGGCCACTTATAACAACATGGATGGACCTAGAGGGTACAATGTTAAGTGAAATAACTCAGAAAGACATAGACTGTATGATTTCACTCATGTGGAAGCTAAAAAACAAACACAAAAAATTAGAAACAGACCCATAAGCAGAGAACTGGTGGTTGCCAGAGGGGAGAAGGTGGGGATGGGCAAAATGGGTGAAGGGGAGTGGGTGGTAGAGGCTTCCAGTCTGGAATTCATTCTGGGGATGAAGGGCCCAGCATAGGGAATACAGTCGGTGGTATCCTCCAAGGGTTGTATAGGCACACTTGCAGTGAGCATAACAGAACCATAGTTTTGGGCTTTCTTTTTAAGATTCTATTTATTTGAGAGAGTGAGATTGAGAGAACAAATGGGAGGAGGGGCAGAGGGAGAAGCAGAGTTCCCGCACAGTGGAGAGCCCGACGAAGGACTCCATCCCAAGACCCCGGGATCATGACCTGAGCCAAAGGCAGACACTTAACGGACTGAGCCACCCAGGCGCCCCTGAACTATAGAGCCTTTAAAGCACTGCTGTAAACCTAAAGCTAATGTAACATCGTGTACCAATTATACTTCAAGGAAAAATAGAAATGAAGACAAGTTAGGATCTGGAGGGAGAGAATTTCAAGGAGAGGAAACTGCACAGGCCAAGTCCGGAAGGGAGGGGCATGTGTGAGGTCTTCAGGGGGAGTGGGCCTCGATAGCATCCCTCCTCTTCGTCCCCCAGTTACAAAAATACAGTAAAAACAAGACCAAAATAAGCAAGAGGGGCAAAAAGATCTCCTTTATGGTTAAAGCTGATAATGGAGAATGTGGTTTGTGTCCGTGTGGCTTCCGATTATTGAGCCCCATCATCAGCCAGATGATGGGCCTCACCGGCACTTAGAGGTAGACCTCCTCCTTGCTCTGGGGCAGAGAGCACCCCCTGCTGAGGACAGCTGAGAACTGGGGCTCCCGGGTGGAAGACAGAGGGGCAAACCCTCCTAAGAGGGAGTATAAGGAACCCGATTGCCACAGCTGGAAGAAGGTTCCTGGCTGAAGCCAAGCAGCTCAAGCTCTGTGGTTAGAGCTCAGGGACCCAGGACAAAGGGGTGTGACGTGAGCCCGCAGACAATAGGGGAGGCCAGGGGGTGTTAGAGAAGAGCAGGTCTTTTCCAGGTGTCTGGCACAGCGATGGGCGGGAGGCAGGGGCTCAAATCATTCCTCCTGCTGTTGGGACTTCAGACAGCACTGGTGCTGGTATCAGGCTGAACCCTTTTCCGTTGTTTTGGTAGACTAAAAACTGGCTGCACAGCCAGTTTCCAATGGCTCAGTTTAATACCTATAGTTCTTTGGAACTGGGGAAAAGGTCCTATTAAGCCTGCCCCCGCCCAACCACCACACTCCTGGCTTCACCCTGTGCCCCAGGGAATGCTTATGAATTGCCTAGGACCCTGGTGAGGCATTTCCCTGTGCCTTTTGATTTGCTTATGGTGTCCAACAGGCCATTTCACATACTCCAAGATCAATATCAAGTAAATCATCCAAAAACAAGTGGAAACTGCAATCTGGATAGTTAGCTGATTTAGGCCTTTCATGAACGTCTGTCATTGTCCCCACAGTGGGCAGCCGCCTGGGAGCCTACCGGGGTCATCTCGTTCCTCACTGAGCCAAAGACAGATTGGAACAGGCACCCTCTTCAGGAGTTCTCGGTGAGTAGGAATCTTCTCGGGAGAGGAAAGAGATGTGGCCTGATTGAATACGCTCCATGGGCGCCTGCTGCAGGGCCGGGGTTTGGAGGGGGAGGGGGGCTTGTGGAGAGGGTTGGCACCAGAGGGGCTCCCAGCGCCATTAGCACACAGCCTAGTGAAGAGGTCCCTTCCTGCCTCTGCTGGCTGAGGACGACGACTGGGGAACGCTGCGGTCTCCCCCAGGCGCGTGCGGAGCTAGCAGAACTTCCCTTGTGGAAGTTGCAAGGGTTAATCTTCGTGCACGGTTTTAAAGTAGTGTCAGATCCCACCCCAAATGTTTAACGCACAGTGTATCACTTAATCTTGCAACAGCCCTAAGAAGGTGAAGGCTATTCTCTTTATTATGCAAGAAGCAGCTGAGGCTCAGAGGGATCCAAGGAGGAGCCTGAGGTCACCGCGGGGAAGCGCCAGGGCAGGGGTTCGAACCCAGGCTGGCTGGCTCCAAAACGGTATGATCATCCACTACACGGGCGCCTGGGTGGCTCAGATGGTTAAGCGCCTGCCTTCGGCTCAGGTCATGATCCCAGGGTCCTAGATCGAGTCCCGCTTTGGGCTCCCTGCTAGGCGGGGGGCCTGCTTCGAACCTCTGCCTCTCTCTCTGACTCTCATGAATAAATAAATAAAAAAAAACATTAAAAAAACAAAAGAGACCATCTTCATTCTGTGTGCGTGTGACGTAATACATACGTGGACCACACCCCTGCTGGCTCCAGCTTTGTTTTTTTCACTGAGAAGTAAAAGTTTGGGGTTAGAACGGCCGTGTGAACAGGAGCCGGCGTCCCGGCTGGCTCTGAGCCAACAGTGGGAATCTGGGCAGGTCCCTTGAGCCCCAGGGACCTCAGGTTTTAAGAGAAGGCTGTGGACACAGTGCTTAGGTCGCTTCCAGCTGTCATCTTCCACTCCCAGGACAGCACTGTGTTAATTGATCAATCCCCCCCGATTAATCAGTCAAACAAAAGCTCCCGTGGGGGCGAGTAGCAGTTTTCCATTGCATTTAGCTGTCTGTCTCCCTGGAAGTGCGTCAGGGGTTAAATCTATAGTTTGGGACCTTTTCATTCTAGAATGATGTGATTTGCAAAATTAAATTAAAAAAAAAAACAGGAAGAAAGTTTGGGATGGGTGGCGGGTCTCCCGTTAGTGACACAATCGTGGCCTCACTGTCCTAGTGAAGTCCAGGGAAGGGGAGACTTCTCAGGGGAGCGCGTGGGCTGTGGGCTGGGAGGTGGGATGTACTCAGGCAAGATTCAGGAGATTAGAGAGCATTGAAGAGGTCTCCTCACCGTGGAAGAAAAGATCTGTCAAGTCCCATGCAACTTATGGATAGGGAGCTGCTTTTATATAGGAGGAAACAGAACTCTGATTTAAGTCTTAAGCACAAACCATTTTCAGGAAAGTTCTGGTGTCTTCCATTACCATCTTATAGAGCCCATTGGAGACAGAAGGATTACAGCCAGACCTTCAGAGAAATCTTGCCATTTGCAACAACATGGATGGATTTAGAAGGTATAATGCTAAGTGAAATAAGTCAAAGAAAGACAAAGCCCATATGATTTCACTCATATGTGGAATTTAACAAGAAAAAGAAGACTTAGATATAGAGAGCTCACCGATAGTTACCAGAGCAGCGCCTGGTGGGGGATGGGTGAAACAGGTGAAGGGGATTAAGAGTTCATTTACGTGATGAGCAGAGTAATGTGTAGAATTGTTGAAATATACCCCTGAAACTAATATAACACTGTATGTTAATTATGCTTGAATAAAATTTAAGAACTTTAAAGGTATGGGACAGGTTTTGCAAAGAAAGTATATGGGGGGTGCCTGGGTGGCTCAGTGTCTGCCTTCGGCTCGTGTCATGATCCCAGGGTCCTGGGATCAAGCCCCGCAGGAAGTCTGCTGCTCCCTCTCCCACTCCCCCTGCTTGTGTTCCCTCTCTCGCTGTGGCTCTGTCAAATAAATAAAATCTTAAAAAAAAAAAGTATTTGGGACCCCACTTAGGAACCCTTTCCCATTTGGTTGATAGTTTGATCCTGAAAAAGGTTTAAAGTGGTGATAAAAAGTATTCATCTTTAAGGATTTGGGGGTCCCTTGTTTACAACATTCTTTTCTAATTCCAAGATTTTTAAATGGGCACCTTTCATCTTGGAAACTCCTTGAAGAGGAGACCTTGACTTACCAATATTCGTATCTCAGGAGCTTGCCCCACACCTGGCACATTATAAGCTTCCGACGTATTTTTTGTATATAAAAGAATGCGCCAACTTTGCAAACACCATAAGCTTGTTGGCTTTTTGATTGGTACACTTATTTAGCACATCTTTACAAAGGTCCTGGAAATGGAACAAGGCTTTCTCATACACCCTAGAAGCCATGAACACATTTTAAAATATAACCAATAATGACTTTTAAAAATTAGAAAAGATAGGAACGTTAATGAGATGACCCATGATCTCACTAACACATTACCATTTTATTCCCTTCCAGTTTTCTAAGCACTATTTTTAAATGTGATTGTGATTAGGCTATATTCGATATCCTTTTTTAAATTATGTTTTGAGCATCTTTCCTCTATCTCTGCATATGCATATTTAATAAGTATCAGAAACGCATCCTGTCCAATACAGAACTTGTGCTTTTCTACCCCCAAAGGAATCTTTTCTTAGTTTTTATTACAAAAACATGAAAAGCATCCATGCGGTTGCTCCAGCCAAATGCCCAGGAATCCTCCTGACTTCTCTTTCCCTCACCACTCCCGCCAGCCAATTCAACAGTTCTGTTTCATCTTGAAAACACATCCCAGGCGGGCCTGGGTGGCTCAGTTGGTTAAGCGTCTGCTTTCGGCTCAGGGATCCAGCCCTGAGTTGGGCTCCCTGCTCGGCCAGGAGCCTGCTTCTCCCCCTCCCTCTGCTGCTCCTCGCCCTGCTTGTGCTCTCTTCGCTGTCAAATTAAAAAAAAAAAAAGAAAAAGAAAAAGAAAAAAAACCCCAACCACAACGTATCCCAAACCACCCACTCCTGTCCTTCTCCTCGGCTTGTCGAGCTACCCTGCTCGCTCGTTTGGGCTTCTGGAGAGGTTCCATCCTAGCACCACCCTGTTGGGGAACGTGATTAAAGAGACCTGACCGCTGACTGACAGGGCAGCCGGGCCTGGACACGTGGAGGCTCCCCCCTCTCTCCCCTTCTCCCTGGCCTCAGAGTGTGGGCTCCGCTTGTCTTCCGGCTCCCCCGGGCTGCTCCAAGGACACAGCCTTGAGATGGTGCTGGGAGGTTGAAAACACCTGCAGGGTACACGGGACTGAGCCCGGTTAGGGCCTTTTACAGACAAGATTTGGAGGGCAGTGCGGGGATCTCTGCCTTGCTGTTGCCCAAGACAAGACTCCTATGCAAGTGCCCTTTGCTGTTATTAAAGTTACCACCTACCCACCTGGAGAAGCCAGCTTCTTTTCGCTCTCTCCCCGCCTGATGGGGGGCCATTTCAGATCATACCTGAAAGCTCCTGAGAAGGTTCTTTTCCAGCAGAACCATCGTTTCAAAAACATAGAAGAGGCTGCCACCCACATGCGTTTCTTTGGGGCTACACCATATTCTTTTTTTTAAATCAGAAAATAAGGTGGGCAGAGGATCTGGAGGGGTACCCGCCGACTATGCCCTGTACGGTCACCTGCGGCCACCCTCAAACCCCCTACCGCAGCATCCTCCAGACCTGAGTTCAAGGCTCTCCAAACACCACCTGCCCCTACAGCTCTGCCAACCCCAGATGGTGTCCCCCTCACCTGCCCAGCCCAGCTCTGCCAGGGTTTGGCCACACCCAGACCTAGACCCACAAGGTGTTGGCGGGAGAGCAGCCCACAGCTCCCAGGTACACCCCGGCTTCCCAGGCAGTCACCAAGGAGAGGTCTCCCGCTAGAGCCAGCAGCTTTCCCCACCGAACCAAATGCCTTCCCAGCACAACCTGGGGCCGAGGGACAATCCGGCCCCTACTCCTGGAAGCCCAGGGGGACTAATGGTACCAGGCTCTAGCCAGTCCTCAGCCTCTCGGGCTCCCCATCCTGGACACGGCGCTCCAGAAAGATCCAGTGCACAAGAGGCGCAGAAAAAAAGAAACAAGCCAGTGCCACCAACCCGCCGCACACACTCATTCACATCGAACAAAACGCAGGCACTCACTTGCTTCCTCATGGCCAGCCATTCCTCAGGCAGCTGTGAGGTCCCTCAAAGTCCCAGGAGACCCACACTGCTGGTTTCGAGAGCCTTGCCCTGAAGACCAGCCTCAACGCGGGGCTCTCACCCCTCACCCGAGCCCCGCCCTCAGGAAGCAGTCCCTCTTTGGAGCGCCGTGGGGGGGTTCCTGGTGCTGGGCTCCTCTGAGGGCAGATGGGGTGCAGATGGAGCCCCCCCGCGCGGTGCACTCGCGGCTTGGGGGGGGGGCAGGCGGGATTTACTAAGCGGGTTGACGCTGAGTAGCAGGTGCTGTGTTTATAGGGACCTTGATTCTCCAATTCACAATTTCTTGCACCGTCGTCTCACGCCGGGTCGGCTTCACTCATTTACATTCGCTGCCTGACTCCGACAGGTGTGATAGTTTGTGACCCTTGTCTCGCTGAGTTCGTGGCAATCAAAGACCTTGTAAGTCGAACGAACCCTGCCTCGACCTCTCCTGGGACTCCACTTCCGTGGGGCTTGGCCCGCAGTTCAGGCACCGGGCACTTTTCACAGAATTGAAATGGGATGGTAGAAGAGAATGGCAATTGTTATGCACGAACAGCTCCTGATTCCTGAGTTTGTCATCATTACTTGATCCCAGTTGCTCGCCGTTTACGCTAGCGACCAGGAGGAAATGGGACACATGACAGGTGGTTTGGGGAAGGGAAGTTGTTCTGAGATGTAGGGGTCAGACGGGATGCACAGAGGAGGGCATCGCTGTGCCACCAGCACGTGCAGGAGGTGGGAGACAGGAATCAAGGGTGGAAGCAAAGAAGGGAACCTGACAGGAGCGCCTTCTGTCGCTCTCGGCAACGTCCATTTTCCTCGGTTTCCTCGGTGCCCTCCATCTTCTCAACTATGCCTGTTTTTGGCATTGAACTGATAGTTTTCTCAAAAACAAACAAACAAACAAAAAACGGTGCCTTCAGCTCCGCGTTTTGAATGAAAATGTGCAGGAATGCCTGTGTGGACCATGAAGAAATAAAGGAGCCCCCAACACACCTAGTTGCCCAGAATAACGTATGCATCAATCAGGGTCTGTTTAAAAATATATGCATACTGGGCGCCTGGGTGGCTCAGTCGTTAGGCGTCTGCCTTCGGCTCGGGTCATGATCCCAGGGTCCTGGGATCGAGCCCCACATCGGGCTCCCTGCTCGGCGGGAAGCCTGCTTCTCCCTCTCCCACTCCCCCTGCTTGTGTTCCCTCTCTCGCTGTCTCTCTCTGTCAAATAAATAAATAAATAAAATCTTTAAAAAAAAATATATATATATATGCATACTATTTTCTCCCAAGTCATGAAACACATGTTATTCTAGACTCTGAAGTCTCACAGAGAGGGTAGAGATCCAGTGTAAAGCTTAAATTGTCCTCTCAACATCCCGAGGTTGAGCAACAGCCACTGCCGACTGCCCAAGTGTTCAGTCCACTCCTGGACCTTGTCTCTGATTTTGACGAGCATGAATTTGTGCGTGTGATAATAGTAAATGCTCCCAACGACCACCACTGTAAATTACGTACCGCTTCCTTCCCCTCCACTATCACTTTCCAAAGGTAGTACTGGCCTAACTGAAAGGAAAAAAATGTGTGAGACCACACCAGACTCCCGAGGAGGAGTCTCCAGGGGCCTTCTGTCACCCTAGAATGAAACCCAAACTCCTTATGAGTGCCCAGTGGTCCATTGACAGACCGCCCAATGGCCCTACAGCCTCCCTGCATAGGCTGTTCCACGGTCACCTTCATGCACACCCTCTGGTTCAGCGGTTCTCGACCTCAGCACCGGTAACATTTTGGTCCCCATAGATCTTTGTTATGGAGGCTGCTCTGTGCACTGTAGGATGTTTAACGCCATCTCTGGCCCTACCCACGAGCTTCCCGCAGTGCCCTCCCGTACCGTGGCAACACAAATGTCTCCAGACACTGCCAGATATCACCCGGGTCGGGGGCAAAATCCGCCCTGGTGAGAATCTCCAGTCCCATCCCACTGAACAAGCCATGCATCTCCCCACTTAGGCCCCTCCTTACAGCTCCGGCCCCCCTCACACTCTTCCTTATTCTCCTGTCTGCCTCCTTCTCCATTCTGACCTCGGTGTAGATGTTCACCTCCGCAGAACGGTCGTCTTGAACTGAGGTGGGCCCTTCAATGTCACTGCATTTGAATTGCCTCATAGCCTTTATCAATACATGAAACGATCGAGTTTATCTGTTCACCATTCCCTCGTCGGATTGTAGTTCCAGGAGAGTAGAAGCTCGTCTGTCTTCGTGAAGTATCCTGGACGTGAGCGACAGTACCAGACAGACAGCAGACATGTGACAACTGCCACACGGATACATAAGTGACTCCCTTCTCCATCACTGGGGGCTCTTTGAAGGCCAAGGAGCGGGGGCATGAGGGGAATCACAAAATGCTTGAGATAATTCCAGGCCATGATTATTTGAGAAAGTCTCAGGGGATTTTGTTCTGACAGTATCCTGTAGCACCCCTCCCCCCCCCCAGCTTTCTTAGTCTGGTGAACGTGGTGCTGGGGGCCCCAAGGGAGTGACCCCACGGATCCAGTCTTCTTACCAGGTGGGTCCCACACGTCCTTCCAGGCTCTGACAGGTCATGCAGAAGTGCAGTGGGTCAAGAACAGCCACATCTTGGAGAGGTTATTCACTTGAAGGGAGCACAGAATGTTGTGTCTGGAATAGGAAGCTAAGCCAGGACAGGGAAGGGGCCCTGCTGGGAGCCAAGGTGTGAGAGGGTGGGGGTGACATCGTAGGAGGCCCAGGTGACCCTCCCTCCCAAAGCCGCATGGCACCCAACCCCATCCTCCTGACCACCCTTGGTCACACACACTCCTCGTTCACATCTCCCAGGATGCGTTTCTGGGACCCTCCAGCCAACCTCTCCATTCTCTTCTCTTTGCCAAACACGCAGGGCCGCTTCCATCTCTTTCTGACCTCTCCAGAGCTGCTGATTCAGTGAATCGCTTTCTATCTCCATCTTCTTCTCTGCTCTTGGCAGGCCTTACAGAAAAAAAATCCTTTGCAAGATTAACATTGACCACAAAGGATATGCTTTTCTACCTCCTTTTTTTTTTTTTTTTACATCTCATTTTTCAATGTCAATTGGTTCAATTTGTTGCAACTACAATTCATTACAATTAAACATTAGAGGCAGGCGCGGTGGGGGGAGGAGGCCATATTGACAGAATGCATATGAAATATTGGTTTTCCCAACATAAAAATAAATCACTCTGTTATTTCCTATAGACATGCAACTGCTCAAAACAGCACCCTCCCTGGTGGCAAAATTGAGTATCGATTAGCATCTAACACATGCCCATTGAACTTGATTGAGCTGAGCGTCCAGGACTCCTTGTGGCTTTTTTCCCCTCAAGAGAGAAACCTAAGCAAGAGCCTGTGGTTCTCTCCCCAACGGCATCAGTGTGTGCAAGGCTGGGGTATCTGGTGTCTGGCCTCACAGGAATTTACCATTTCTGTGGCTCTGTGGTGAGGTCATGTTGAGGAGTGTTCTGATTTCAGCTGCTTTTCCACCTGGATAGATCTCAGTGACAATGCTCAAGAAGTGAACTGCAAAAAGAATTGGTGAATTACTGTTTGAGGACAAAATTCCAGAGTATCTTACAAATTTTACGAAGGCTATATTAAACTGTCACACACAGGGGCACCTGGGTGGCTCAGTCGTTAAGTGTCTGCCTTCAGCTCAGGTCATGATCCCAGGGTCCTGGGATTGAGCCCCGCATCAGGCTCCTTGCTCAGCGGGAAGCCTGCTTCTCCCTCTCTCGCTCCCCCTGCTTGTGTTCCCTCTCTCGCTGTGTCCCTCTCTGTCAAATAAATAAATAAAATCTCTAAAAAAATTTTTTTAAACTGTCACACACACACACTGGATGCCCCGGCTACAACTCAGCTCCAAGAATTCTGAAATCTTGGTAGAAGATACTGGATTCTAAAAACTGCCGGGAGGCTTTTTGCCTCAAGTGGCTCAACCTGGTACGTCATTTTTGAAGCTGCCTCCACAACAAAATCTACTTCCAATACACAAATGTAAAGAACCGTTTTGTTCTAGGAAAGCCATGAAGTAAGCTGAACGCACACGTTTAGATGAAAGGCAGAGTCTTCTGTCTGGGATTATAAAGCCGTTCCCGCCTGCCCCAGCTACACATATCCCCGTGTATAATTCCCCGGGCTCATATACCCCGAGTATATGATGATAACTATTGACAGGGGTATCTCTTTCTATCAAGCAACTTGAGATACAGAAAAAAAATCCCTTAGCTGCTCCAGCCAATTAGGTGGGGTTTTGGTTGCTGACATGTGGAGCCTCCGAACCCCTAGAAACGCACTCAGAAACTGACAGCGGGGCTGGGGGTGAACTCTTGTCGTGGTTTCCCAGGGCTGCCATGACAAAGTACCACAAGCCAGGTGGCTCATCCTCTCCTAGCTCTGGAATCTAGAAATCAGAAGTCAGGTGTTGGCAGGGCCGTGTTCCCTCTGAAACTCGGGGGAGAGGACCTTTCCTCGCCTCTTCCAGCTCCCGGGGGCTGTCCATGATCCTTGGTGCTCCTTGACTTGCAGCTGCCATGCTCCAGTCTCTGCCCTTGTCACGGGGCCTTCTCCCTTGGGTGTCTGGGTGTCTGTGTCCAATTTCCCTCTTCTTATAAAGACACCAGCCATGTTGGATTGAGGTCTGCTCTAATCCGGAACAACCTCATCTTAAAGTAATTATATCAGCAAAGACCCTATTTCCAAGTAAGGTCACATTCTGAAGTACGGAGGGGTAGGACTCGAACATATGAATTTAGCGAGGAGCACAATTCAACCCAGAGCAGGGTCTTTTCCCAGGAACTCCCATGACAATACCCTGATTGCTCTCAGAAACAACCGGGAGGGGGGACCTCTGTGGGGAGCCAAGAGACTTAGCCATGGTAGGGCCCTCCTGGCACACTTGGACCAGGGATTCCTGTGTTGATCAGTTCCACGGTAGGGGCTCATCCTTGATGAGCCTGCACCATGAACTGACTACTGATTCTAGAACCTGCTCTGATTCATGTCAGTGTCCCCTGCGGTGATGCCTGGAGCCGTGGAGCCAGGGAGCCGGATGCCATTCCCTTAGACAACTCTGATGTGCACATGCCCTGAGATAGGGCACCAGCAGGCAGAAGGAGAGGAGGCCATGGCCCCACCCTGGGAGTTCTTTGTGTTCTTCAAGCCCACACAGCGTCAGCATTCCTACCCGGGTGGTGAGAGCCGTGGGCAGGGCACGTCCACGTTGGCGGGGCGTGAGGGGTGAGGGGCCTTTTCACTGGAGAGCCCACCTCCGAAGGGTGAGGTGGAGGGAAGGGCTTGATGAGGAAGATGTAGGGTTGGCTTTGTTCTGAGCCCCGTGCTGTGCATCTGCTGACACTCCACAAACCCAAGTACAGCACTGGGACAAGAGACAGGGGCTGGGGCCAAGGTGGGCATCTGGAGTTGGACTCAGTGGGTGAGGGGCTGGATCATGTGCTGGGCAGAGGAGGGAGCATGACGACGTGACAGTGGTTTAGGGTAGCCACTCTGGGAACCTGAAGGGTAATGACAACGCATCCTCAGCAGCGCTTTGGGGACACGGGCCCTGTGTTCTCGGAGCTGTTGGGGTACTTTGCCCGCTGTGCTTCTCACCGCCAGCCGCCCACCAGAGCTGCTGGGGAGGATCCAAAATCTGACAGAGTCGGATTTAACTGGCCTGGGGGTAGGACCCACACGAGTATTTTTTAAAGTACCCTGGGTGATTCTACTGTGCAGCCCGCGTGGACAATTGTAGTTACTGCAGGCCAAGAGAAGAAAATGGAGAGTTCCTTTATCAGCTCTGGGTCTGGGAAGGACTCCAGCACCAGCTTTCACAGGAGGCTGAAAACCAGAGCACTGGTTTTCCCCGAAGAGCACATTCTGACAGAGTCATTCACCCCTGGAGCCTCGTTCGGAGCAGGGAGAATGAGCCTGGCAGGGCTGCCCCATCCCAGAACCAGCCGGTCTGGAGGGCGAGGCCGCATCACTGGTAAAAAGACACTTCTCAGAATTTCCAGGTCTGTGAGGGAGGGTGGCAACGCTGACAAGGATGAGCCAGAAAGGAACACCAGCACCAGTGTGGCACCCACTGCGGTCACCAACAGGAAGACCGACGGGACCCCACGCAGGGCCCGGAAGGTGCAGAGGCATCCACAGAGGCATCCTTGGGGGTGACGTGGGGGTCAAAGGTAGGGGCTGGAAAGACAAGTGCAATGGGAGCCTCTCCCGGAGCTCTGCCCCTGTGGGTGGGTAACCCCTACAAAGAGAGAGTACCCCCCCATCCCACTCCTGCTCCGGAGCTAGGAGTGTGGGGCATCCAGCCCTCACTTCTAAATTGTAGGTCTGGTTCTTATATACAGAGCAAACTCATTAACCTCCCAGCTTCAGTGGGGTGGAAAAATACCAAGTCACCTCACAGGCTTTCCAAAGGTTATTTCACATTTCAGTGCCTCCAAGAAGCACTGAGGATCCTCATCACGGTTTCTTCACCCTCCCTGAATCTTCTCTCTCTGGTATTCACTTATACTAAATTTCAGTGCATTGCTGGCTTGAACCTGGAGACTGACACAGGAAAGCACTAGGGTTTGCATGTTAGTTTCTTTCACCGAGTTCTAAGTTGAAGGCATCTTATTGTAGAGGCGCCAATATTTATATAGTGCCCTGCAGTTTATGAATCACTTACATATTATCACCTTAGAGTTGTTTTCCTAGAAGTTAGTACAATAAGGTGTTACTGAGAAGAGATAAAATATTCTGAAAAATACACGTAGGACAATGAAAAGCTTGACAATGTACAGATTTTTTTTAATCATCTTAAGCTTAATGTCTCGGACTGTGTAACACTCTCAAGTTGTTTCAGAAGACTCACACCAGACAGAGACCTTGTCAGAGAATGCTTGCAGGAAACAGACACCGAGAGCTACTTCACCCCAATTTCCTCGTTTTGGAGAAGCCAAAGACAATGGGGGAGTTTCTTAGCGACCCAGGAAGCCATCCTTGGGTTCAATGTCAGTGGATGCCACAGGTGGGTTTACTGGCATTCTGATTCTCCTGGAGCCTTGAGAAAGCCACATTTTGGGAGTCACTGAGATCACCCATGTGGGCCTTGGTTCTCAGTCATTTTGCTGTCCCAACACGCCTGGGGGAATGGCTCTCCCACCAGGTACCATGGGGCTCCAAGAAAGGGTGATGATTCTAAGTGGCTGATCAAGGATCTTTGGAGGAAAAGAAGGGCACAAATGTAGTTGGAAAAAGCTCTATCCCTTGCCACACCAACACTCACCCAGCTGAGAATCACTCACGGAAACATCTGTCATCAGTACTTTCTGGGTTTGAGAACTTTGGGCGGTGGCATCTCTTGGGAGAAGAGGCCCCAGGGGAATGGAAGGCATGTTAAGGCAATGCCCTGCCACTCACCTTTCATCCACTCAGGACTCCCAGCCCCTCACCTCAAATCTCTCACTTGCTGTGTGACACACAGTCTCTTGGACAGCTCACGCTGAACTCCGCCATTGTCCGTCTGCAGAAACAAAGAGAAACAATGCCCAGTCAGGATGGGTACCCTCTCCACCCACCCCTGGAGGGATTTACCACAGATTTACTCCCCTTAGGAATTCCCATACAAAATGATAAATATCCTGTAATATAAAATAAAATTAAATAAAGCAAAATAAAATCAAAAGACAGACAATGCCAAGGGTTGATGAGATTTTGGAACAGTAAAAACTCTTATGTACTGTTAAGGGGAGGATTTCCCAATGAATGTTTAGAATCAGCTTGCCAATTAAATAAAAATCTTGGTATCTTAAATGAGATTACTTCAAATCTATAAACCAATTTCGAATAGGGGTCTCCTTCCCATGAACTTTGCAGATCCGTCCATTTGCTCAAGTCTCCTTTAATTTTTTTCAGTGATATGTTATAGTACTCACTGCAGAAGCCTTGAACATCCATTGTTAGATTTCTTCCCAAGTATCTGATGTTCTCTTAACGTAGTTGTAAAAGCCACCATTAAAAATATATATATTTTCTAGTTACTCCTGTGGGCACAGAGAAATACAACAGATCTGGGGTGTTTTGAATCCAGCAACTTGGTTAATGAGACAGTTCTTGCGCTTAATCTTCCAGGGCACTAATTCCAATCTCACAATGAGTACAATTTCTTTTGATTCATCTGCTGCATTTCAAAATTTTGAGACGCATGTTCGTTAAGCTCCGTGTGTGTGTGTGCGCACACACGTCTGTGCGCACACGTGTACAGGTGTGCTGTAGGTGCATGTCCTTAAGGGCACTTACTACTTCTTATTTGGTGCTCTTGGCCTCCTTGAGCCGAGCCATGTCCCTACAAAGTATTGTTGTGGCGTGGTTCTGCCTTCTATCCTGTCAGCTGCTGGGCTGCCTCATATGGAGCTACCATTCTCTGTGGACTTTCCTTAGTGCCAGGAATCACACACAGTGAAAGAAAAAAGGACTCTCTGTCCCCGTGGACCTAAGTGACAAGGGCCATTAGAGCCTTAGGGGCCCCAGAGGGACCCTCTCTGTCCTCCATACAATTCTATCTCAAGCACAGGGTTACCTCAATCCACCAGTCTGCCCCTCTTGGCCTTTTGGGGTCAGGGTGAGCCTGGACTATTTTTACCCAGAACACTCTGACAACACATGTGTAGGTTTTCTCCATACCAGTGATTTTTCCAACTCTCGGGACGCCACATGAGTGCCCTACGATTGAATTCAAGTCTGACGACCGACAACCTGGAGTTAGTGTCAGATTCTTCAGATCTGAGGGCTCAGTCTCAAGACTGCCCCACTTCAGACACCAGTCTCAAGTCCTAGGCCACCCATGCTTTGGACTGACCAGCTATGAATCAGGGGTTCCCACAGCCCCCTCCTCAGATTGAATAATTTGCTAGAACTGCTCACAGAACTCAGGGACACACTTCTGTTTACCAGGTTTATTATAAAGGATGAAACTCGGGAACAGCCAGGTGGAGGAGACGCACAGAGCAAGGTATGGGGGCTGGGGTGCAGAGCTCCCATGGCCTCTCTGGGCATGTTACCACCCCAGCACTTTGGTGTTCACCAATCTGGAAGCTCATCAAATCTCTCCCACCAAGAGTTTTTACAGAGATTAATCTCCAGCCCCTACTACCCTTCCGGGTGGCTGGTAGGCGGGGCTGGGAGTTCCAACCCTCTAACCACTAGGTTTTTCTGGTGATGGAGCCCCTCCTCCTCGGTCTTTCTAGGACCAAAAACATCCTTAGGCTATCCAGGAACTCCATGTTAAGTTACCTTATTAGCATAAACTCAGGTGAGACCACAAGAAGCTCTTTATGAAGGAGCTCTTTATAACAAAAGCCATCCCTGTCACTCAGGAAATTCCCAGGTTTTAGGAGCTCTGTGACAGGAACTGGAGACAAAGACCAAATATATTTCTTATACCACAGTGCCCCTGCCCAAGCATACGGTCACTTTTTTCTTCTTCAGGAGAGACTACAGTCCCCTCAACTTCTTCTTAAACTGTCCCCTTCTGGTTCTAGCTCTGCTCTCTGTGTCCAATTCCCAGTAGGTGACTCTGACTTTGGAGACCCCAGCAAAACTCACTCACACTTAGCCACCCGCAGGTCCCAGCAACACCTGCTCAGGTAGGCAAGCACCTTGGAACTGAGTGCGGGAGACAAGAGGGAGACCATGTTCAGGGCTGAGGTTCCCAGCCAGCTAGGTTTCTCTTGGCGAACTGGCCTATGGCTTATTTGTTGGGTATACAGTTAGGAGCATGGCAGGACAATCCACTGATATACAAGCTTTGTCATCCATCTAATATTTTTCCCCCTCCCTCCATTTCATGTAAGCAAGGCTCTAAGTGACCTCTCCTCAGGGAAGGTCTGAAGATAAATCTGCTTAATGTCATGGCTCTGTTTCTTCTGGGACCACCTGAGGAGATGCCTTTAGGGGCTTTAAGAAGTACAAGGAAAGAGGTTGATGGGGTCAAGACTAGCAAGACCCCAGGTCCCTGGTGAAGTGGCAATATTCAGAAAGGATGCCTGTGGAGGGTGCCAGGTTGCCCAGCCGACTCCCTGGACACTGGATTTGCCAGTGATGACAAAGAGTTTTGGGCCTTCAAGCAGAGCATGGCTGGTCAGCTTTTGACTCCGAGACACCATGCAAGCTTAGGCAACTCAGTAGCAAGCAGGAACAATGAAAGACAGAGGGATCTCCCAGGGGCTTAGGGTTGGCCAAAAACATCAGAAGCTCAGTTCTGGGCTGGAGAGTATGTGAGTGTGGTGGAGAGGGAGCTAATGGTAGTCAAGGCTGGGTTTCCTGCCAACTTGGCAGGATGGAAATTGCTATGGGTTGAATTGTGTCCCCTCGAAAAAAGATATTTTGAAGTCCTAACCTCTAGTATTACAGAATGTGACCTTATTTGGAAATGAAGTCTTTACAAAGTTGAGTTAAAAAAGTTAAGTCACAAGTCAAAATGAAGTCACTAGGGTGGGCCCCCTATGACTGTGTCCTTATAAGAAGGGAAATTTGGACACGGAAATAGGCACATGGGGAGAACACTATGAACTCCAGAACTGTGAGACATTTCTGTTGTATAAGCCACCCAGCCTGTGGCACTTCATTATGGCAGCCCTAGGAAACTAACACAGAGATTCAGAACTGGATTTAGGGAAAATTAAAAACATAGTATTTCCTACACACCAGTGAGTTGTGAACTGAGGTTCCCACTAGCTAGTGACAGGAGAGCTAATTTCCTGAAAGTCAGTGAGGTTTTATGGGAAAAGTTCCTGAAATTGAATAGTATCTTTCAGCTGTCCATTCAAGATTAGAAGGAGAGGAGGCTTCCTCTTCTCTGGAAAGCCCTCCCCCCTTCCTATAATCCTGACAAGAGCATGGTGAAGTGAATTCCATGTCACTGACAAGGAGCATGGCAGTCAGGGAGGGTGGAGGTCAAGAACATAACTTTTGATTCTTGGCCCCAGGGACATCCCTTCATTCTTTCTGAAAGAGAACTCTCGGGACATTCTTTCCTCTGTGGTCAAATCCTCCAGAATTTCTCTTTATTGCCAGTCTCCTGGCAAAGAAAAAACAGAGATAAAAATAAAGTTACCATGGCTATATTGAACAAAGAAGCCACTGTTATGAGGGAGGAATGAGAAAAGCTTTCCTGGGCCACTACACACGTGAAGATGACCGGAGGGTGCTGGGAGGCAGCTAGCTCAATAGGAGCCGATCAGATTCTGCGTTTGGTAAGGGAACTAATGCAGGCTCAGTGGCATAAATAAAGACATGGTTTGCATGGTCCGTATGTCACCAGAAACAACTATGCTTGGTGTTGGTCCGACCATCCTGTGAATACCATGTTCATGTCTAGGATCCAATTGTCTCGGGGTTCCACCATACTAGTGCTGTGGTGAGAGCACAGGCAGGAGGAGGTGGGTGCTGGGAGCCAAGGCATATGAGGAAGGTGCTGTTCTTGGCCTGGACAGGAGTCCAGGGTGGGAACTAGATATCCCCCCAAGAACACCAGAAGGCAGGCTGAGGTCTGACTTGGGAGGTTCTAGGTTCTAGAATGCAGCTGGGGAGGGAGTGAACATTTCATGCTGGTTCAAATGGAGCTGTCAAGCAAGGGACCCCAGAGTGGAAAAGAGCTGCCCCAGAAAGTATTGACACCAAAGATAGATGGTGGCAGCCTGTAGGGGAATAAGAGAGAATCCCTTCCTAAATTCTAGGTTCTCAATGCCTCTCACTGCACACATATTTTCTAGTAAAATTATACCTCATAATTTCATTTTTAGCATAGGGAACTCTGAGGTTGTGGTAAGTTTAAGAAAATCTTTCTTTTTCATGAACAATAACAAAAACAGTAAGAATAGAAGCAACTAGGGAAGTTGAGAAGAAACATGAAGGGTCTTACAATTTGTCACGAGGCCACTAGGGGGCAGAGGAAGAGCGCTAGTTGGAACCACTAAAAAACACTGCAAGCCCAGTCCTTTCTTCCCCACTGCAAAACGCTTGAGTAGAAAAGAAAAAGTACAATACAAACCCAAAATGGTTTGCTTTGCCATTATCAAGAATTTCCAGTGTTCTGAGGTAGCTTATATTTCATGTATAGAATGTTGAGTATCGAATGCAACTCTACCTTTAACTGAAATTCAAGTCAAAATTCAAACACACCTACAATGCAGGCTGTGCCTCTGACCTTGCAGTGAGAACAAACCAGCACGCGCGGTGTCAAGGTCAGCACTCTCAAAGGGTGCTCAGGCAGGCCGGGAAAATGAAGACCAGACAGCGGGCATTTAGGGTGGACACAGCTGCTTTCTTCGCTACTGCCATTGGATTTTGAAGGATTATAAATCCAAGATAAGCCCGAGGCAATCAGCCTCAGTACAGCCTTGTTTGGGTCTCAGAAAAGTCTGAAACTGTTACTACATGATGGATCTTTTCCACTGCAACCATTCCTGGCTCACCAAGCACCAAGAAAGCAGATAATCATGGATGGTCAACCAGCTGCCAGGACTGGGTAGCAGTGGGACCGTGGGAAAGCAGTGACGTGCCTGTGTCGGTGTTCACAGCTCATGAGGGCCCCTTAGTTAATTATCTTATGCAGGGACTTAAAGATTTGATGCAGTGATCTTATGGGTTGAATTAAAACACCTTGTGACCTTGAAGGTCTATGATCTCCCCAAATCCCATGAGATAAGGATAGAAGATAACCTCCCATTCAAAGAAGCTGAGGCTCTGAGGACTTATTTCTCCAAGTTCATTCATTCAGCAAACATTTATGAGCTCTGTGCTAGACCTGATGAATGTTGAGGGGCTTCTAGAGTCATTGAGGAAACAGATACACGGTCTCAAAACAGAATGCTGTCTGGGATGCCATAGAGATGTGTACAAGGAGCTATGCAAGCAGAGAAGTTCCAAGGCTCAGCTGAGGGAAAGAGATCTAAGCAGGCTACATAGAGGTGGTGACTTTTTTTTAGCTGCTTTGACTATCCCCAAGGAACTTGGCAATAGCAAAAATAAAACCACTGTGGAGGGACACTTCTGTGTTCCAAACTGCACAGGATTCCCACAGAAAACGAGACAGAACAAAACAAGATCATCCCGGTGGAAGACAAGCTTACAATAAAAATAAAAAATTATTAAGTACTAAAGGACACAGTCACTGTGAGTAAAAGTCAATGTCCACGCTAAACATAGCTTTCAGATAATAAAATGTTCAGGTAGAGTGCATAAGGTAACATGTTTAAAACAAAAACCACAGAAGAGAGACCAACTAATGAGGATAAATACAGCCAATGGATTTGAAGAAGAGCCAAACGGAACTTCTAGAAATGAAAAGTGGGATCGTTTCAATGAAACACTCAGTAGACGGGGCTAAGCAGCGCTTGGACACAGCTAAAGAAACAGTCTGTAAATTGGAAGAAGGAGCCAGCGGGAGATGGAGAATATGAAAGAAAGTCTATGAGACATGGAGGATAAAATAACAAGAGCTGTCATATCCTTAACAGGAATTTCAGGCAAGACTAGAAAGAATGAGAGAGTGGAATCCTCAAAGAGACACTGGCTGAGATTCTTTTTCAGAACAGAAGACATGATTCTTCAGAATCCAATGGTTGGGATTCCTGGGCAATATAAATACAGAGAAAGGCACCCCCACACAGACGAAAATGAAACTTCAGAAATTAGCAAGGGAATAAGGGATTTAATCTCCCTGGATGAAGAAACCGGAAATTAAAACACAAAAAAGTGAAGTGCTCAGAAAACTCTGGAGCCAAGAACATACATGTCACAGTCATCCCACCCGAGGGGCAAGGGAGCTGGGGTATTTATACGCCAATTCCTGTTCACCATTGTTGGGAGGCTGCTCCCCAGGGCTTCGATTCCCTAGCACTCAGGCCTGCTGCATAGGTGGCGAAGGGGGGCTCTGGGTCAAGAGAAAGTTTGCAGGACACAAAACGAGGTGTCAGCAGTTGGAACTCGAGCCTGTCAGCACTGAACCAGGAAAGATGAGTGTGTGAGTGGGGCTCAGGTAGCTCCTGCTGTAGCACCTTAGTCAATGCCTTTAGGAGAATGTACCTTTTTTTTTTTTTAAAGAGGCATAGAGAAAAAGACCCCAACAAACTCAGGGCCATGATTCGCTGTCCTCCTCATAGGTAAGTGTGCTTGAGAACTTTCTGCGGCTTCCTGGCACTTTCTAAATGGACCCCTGCTTCCAGCTCAGTTGTCTCACAAACACTGGGAGGGGTTGCAGGCAGCCTGGAGCACTTCACTCTGATTAAAGTGACAGAATCTAAAAACACCCAAGTGTGTGATCTGTCCACTGGCCTTGCTAATGGCCTGGCAGGCAGACCTGTGCTCAGAAAACCGTGCAGGTGCAACTGGCACTGCAAACAGCCAGGTGATGAATTCCAAGGAAGCAGGAAATTCAAGATATTCAACTTCTGGCTGATTTAAAATACAAAAAAAGAGGACACACTTTTATAGTACTGATATTTGCCCAGATCTGAGTACTATAAAAAGAACTAGAGAGGAATAGAATTAGAAACCCACCTTTTGGCATTCCTAAAATAAAGTGGAATAAAAAGCTCTCAGGAGTGACAGGAAGAATACTAGGGCAGATGGCATTACACACTGCAATTTAGCCTTGGCAGTAACCACAGTGGGGAGACCTGTCCCAGCCCACTGAATGACTTTAATGACCCTCTTCTTTCTTCTTTTGTTCATTTCTATGGTTTACAATTTTATTTTTAAATGCCTGGTATTTTATAAGGCCTCTAGTAGTTTGGACATTCATTATTTGCAAGGGCGGTTCAGTTAGTTACCCCACCTGTAAAATGAAGATGCGAACTCTCGTGTCTCCTCAATTCAGCCTATTAACTCTCTCTGCCATTCTACGGATGTGAAGAGGAAGGACGACAGTTGAGAGCCCCACATATGTCTTGGCAGCTGTTAATGAGACTGGCATAAAAAGCTGAGATATTTCCATCTTTCCCAGCAGAGAAGAGAACTATGTCAGCAACATCTCTGTCCCTAAGCTGAAGCAGCCCACAGTACTTGAGAGTTTGTTATACTCTAACATCAACTCCAGCTTCAGCCAACCATTCCATCCATCAATCCATCCTTTCACCCACTATTCCATCACACCCAGCCAGCCAATCAACCATCTTTTCTTCCATCCTAACCAACCTTCCCTTCTTCTAGCCAACCAACCCAAGCAGTCTCCCTTCCTTCTTTCTCTCATTCTTTCCTTCCTCCCTCCCTCTTCCTTCCTTCCCGCTTCCAATTAGTGCATCTCAAACAATCATCCATCCATCCATCCATCCATCCATCCATCCATCCATCCACCCATTTATCACAACCATCCAGGATCTACTGAGTATCTTTGGGATAACTAAGCACTGAAATACAGAGGTAAAAATAGTTTTACTTTCAATAAGTTTACCCTTTAATACAATTTTTAAAAATCTTCACATGGGAAAAATCTAATTTTTTCTTTTTATTTTAATGGAAATAATTTTCTCTAGAAGTATTTGTGAATCTTCCTGCATTCAGTGGTAAACATAGTCATGGAAAAGTGGAAAGAGAATTCTTGGGACTTTCATTGCCATTCAGTATGGGGCCCTCAAGCAAGTGTCTTCCCAGGGATGCCTTCCCAGGGATGCTTCCCTTGTGGGTTAGCCTCTCCTTTTGTGGACTTTTATTGGGCATTGTAGATGACCTTGTCCACTTTTCTAGTGGAGCAGGAACTGAGTCCAAGCCTTCTCGAGGTCCAGGAGGATTCTGGGAATGTGTGTGGCAGGCAGAATGAGCATCCCTGGACCACATGTTAGACAACTCGGCCCCGACACAGCTTCATTTTATTGGCTTGGTAACTCCTAGCAAACCTCAAAACCTCCTGAGTCTGTTTCTCCATATACAGTTATCATGGCTCTGCCAGGTTTTGCATACATTGTGTGAAAACAGTCTGTAAAAAGAGCTTTCAAAACCACCTATTAGACAAAAGCACTTCTTTTTAAAAGTGTTTATTATTTCTTAATTGCATAAGTAATAAAGGTTGACAGTAGAAAAATCAGAAGATCCAACTGAGAAAAAAACTGAAAACAAACAAACATAAAATCATTTTAGTCCCACCGCTTGGTTTCCTCGAAATGTGTCTGTTGTCAGGGAAAGATAAGGGTGATGAGAGCTCAAGATGAAAAACCAGGTACTATAACAGGATATATGCTACTGATCCCATTATTTAAAACTATATTTTCATATATACGGCTGGAAGATTTTTTTAAATTAACTTTACCTATATTATTAATAGATAATATCAGAAAATCAGATAAGTAAAAGACAAAAATTAAAATGGATCCTGATCTACTATCTAGCTATGACCACTGATAATATTTTGGTATATTAACCTTACAGAGTTTACTCTGTGTGTGTGTGTGAAGGATTTATTTATTTATTTGAGAGAGAGAGAGAAAGAGAGTGTGCATGAGCAGGGGGAGGGGCAGAGGGAGAGGGAGTTGGGAAGGAGACTCCCCTCTAAGTGCAGAGCCCGACTCGGGGCTGGATCCCACAGCCCTGAGATCATGACCTGAGCCAAAACCAAGAGTTGGATGCTGAACGCTTAACTGACTGAGCCACTCAGGTGCCCCTACTTACTTCTATATTATATATTTTACAAATATTGTACCAGATCATATATACAAATATGTTGCTTGCTTTCCCACTCTATACTAAATGGCCAGCTCTCCATGTCAACACATATACTTCAGGATATTTGAATTAGCTTTGAGTAAGTCTGTCCTATGGATGCATCACTGTCCTACGGATATGTCATCATCCCCTGATGTTGGACAGTTAACATTCCAAGAGTTTGGAATTTTCCCATTTAAACAATATGTGATCAGGACCACTGCAGTTAAATCTTTGTGCCCATACATATTACTGCATTGAATCTCAGATATATTGGACTATTTATTCTCTTGTTGTAGTATAGGAGAATCCTCCCTACCTGCCCAAAATAAGAATATATTTATTTTTAAAGATTTTATTTATTTATTTATTTGAGAGAGAGAGAGAGAGAGAGAGCATGACAGGGGGAGGGGCAGAGGGAGAGGGAGAAGCAGACTCCCTGCTGAACAGGGAGCCCCACATGGGAGCCCGATGGCCCAGGACCCCGGGATCATAACTTGAGCTGAAGGCAGACACTTAACCGACTGAGCCACCCAGGCGCCCCAAGAATGTATTTATTTAAGTGTACACTGGTAACACCTTCATCCTTTCAACAATCAATAAACAGAAAGAGGAGAGTGGAAAGTCTGGAAGGAGTGGAAAGGAGAATGGATAACTCCAAGCTTCATCCCTGTCAGTCCAGGGGCTCCACAGGAAACCTCGTGAAGCATTTTTTTCTATTCAGTTTTGTTTTGCAAAACCAAGGAAACAAAAATATAAATTCTTATCTTCCACCCCTTTAGATAAAAAGGTAGTAGATTATATACACTGTCCTGAACCTTGCTTATTTTTCTTAACAAAATATAGTAGAGCTCTTTCCATGTCAATACTGAAAGCACGTCTGTTTTTTGTTTTTTTTTTTACATCATAGCATTCATCCCGGGGAGGCAGCAAATTTGCTAAGAGCCACCTGTCGCCTCCATTGTTTTCTATCACAAACAATGTTGCAATGAATAATCTCCATGCAATGAATGTCCTCTGTGCATGCCTGTAGCTATAGGATAAATTCTCAGTAGTGGAATTATATATTTGTAATTTGGGGGGAGAGGGTGTTATTTATTTATTAAGATTTATTTATTTGAGAGAGAGACCCTGCGAGAGGGGGAAGGGGCAGAGAGAGAATCTTAAGCAGACTGTGTGCACTGAGGGTGGAGCCTGACTTGGGGTTTGATCCCAGGACCCCGAGATCACAACCTAAGCCAAAATCAAGAGTTGGCCGCTCAAATGACTGAGCCACCCAGGCGCCCCTATATGTTTGTAATTTTGGATATACTGTAATTTGTAATAATGGATATACCAGTTTACATCCCCAGTAACATTTTTCTGGGGTGTCTGTCCTTCCACAGACCTTCCAACAGAAAGTGGTGTTAAACATGAGGATTTTTGCAATTCAGTAGGCGAAAATGGTATTTCAGGGTTGCTTTCTGTGAATGTGACCCAAATTTTTTCTAGTCCATCCTCTCCTCTCCTCTGCTTTTCCTTCCTTCCTATTTCTAGGAGCTCTTTATGTATTAGGAAGAGTAGGCCTTTTTTGTCATATGAGTTATAAAACTATTTTCCCATTCTTCATTTCCATTCTTCATTCCAAAATTTAGTGTAGTTGTTTTTTGCTTTATGAGCAAAAGGTTTTAAAAACATAGAACATATTAGTCTCACTGTTTGTGCCTCTGGATTTTGAGTCATTGGTTCAAAAAGTGTGGAAATGGGATATTCTTCAGGAGAGAGAGCACATCCTAGGCCTCCAGGAGCCCATTTGCTGACCGACATCCACGACCTGCCCCGAGTCACACACGGGGGCTGTGTCTCCTTGGGTTATCAGAAGCTGGCTGCCTTTTTCTTTTCGTTAAGCCTCATTTCATGGGAACAGGAGCGCTGTAAGTATCTCACAAATCCATTTAGAGAGAACAGAATCAGGAGTGGGCTTATGTCAGGGGAAACATAATACCATCAGGCCTGGCACGCCTCCCCACCCCCCCTGCGGGCTCCTGTGACCTGGGCTGCAGTGTGCGGACTGCCCACAGGGGGCAGCACTGTTGAATGAAAGGAGCCTCGCTTAGCTTAGGAGCCTGGAACCTCGGGAGCACACTTCAGGTGATTTTAGACTGCACTGATCACGACCCAGTCATTTATAAACGACCTCCTACGGAAATGGAGAGATCATTCCAAGCCGCCGAGTAAGTAAGGATGCGCATGGGCAACGTTTCCTTCTTCGTGGCTCTGATGGATTCGAGAAGAGTCCCGAGGATTTAAGAATCCGGCAAAAGGCTTAGAGTTCAGCAAGCCTGAATGCTGGCCACAGACCCTCCCTCTAAGGCAGCCCCCCAAGTCCCGGTGGTGTGCTGACAAGGGAAACACTCGCCCAGCCGTCCGGGTACCAGCCGCTGCTCCAGACACATCCCATGTGCGACTTCACTTTATTTCCACAACCACCCCTCCGCTCTTACCCGCTTCTCACAGGTGGGAAAACACGGGTAGAGAGCTTAAGAAACTTGCCCCAGAGTACCCCCCCAGTGAGTGGCAGAGCTGAGATCTGACTCCACGCAGCCTGGCCCCAGGGCACGTGCCAGCACACGAAGCGGCCTCAGTTAATTACCCCTCAAAGCCCAACAAGAGCAAATACGATTTAAAGGGAAGACAAGAAAGGCAGTCGTAAGAAACACAGACGCAAGAAACAGGGCTGAGCAAGAAACTGGAGGAGGAGAGGTGCGCTGGTTGCTGTCTTCCCTTGCAGGTGGTCCTGCGGCTACCGGAACTTCCAGCCTCTGTGAGCAGCACACACTCTCCTGAGAGAGAGAGGGGCCCCCGGGTGCCAGGCTCAGCACTCAGCTCCCCTAGCTCTACGACCTGGAGCAGATAACTTTCTCTTCCTTTCTTTTTTATGGTGGCAAAATATACAGAACATAAAATTTACCATTTTTTTCTATTCTAAAGTGCATGATTTAGCAGCATTAACCATGGCCACTGTCCATTTCCAGAACTTTTCATCATCCCAGAAACTCTGTACCCAGTAAACAGTAACACCCCACCCGCCCCCAGTCCCTGATAACCCCTCTTCTACTTTCTATTCCTGTGAATTGGATTACAAGGATGGCTCATGTAAGTGCAGTCATGCAGTATTTGCCCTTTTCTGTTAGTTCATGCTGCTTAGCATGATGTTTTCCAGGTTCATCCCCGCTAAGCATGTATCAGAATTCCATTCCATGTTAAGGTTCACTAATGTGTGCATCTACCACATGTAGTTGATTCAGTCATCTACCGATGGGTTATTCCCACCTTTGGGCTGTTGTGAACAGAGCTGCTGTGAACATTGTACAGGGATCAGCCTGAGACCCTGCTTGCAATGTTTTAAAGTCTACACCTCAGAGTCGGGTTGCTGGGTCATATGGCAATTCTGTGTTTAACATTTTGAGGAGCCGCCAAACTCATTTTATTTTTAAACAGGTTTTTTTTTTTTTTTCTTCACTCAGGATCCTGGGCATAAATAAACTTCCTAATTATTTCCCTGGGCCAACAAGCAGATTTTTCCAGCCCCTTCTCCAGGAAGCATCAGCCCTTGCAATGTCTTCTTAGTCCAGGGCTCAGCTCTGCCTTCCACCTCACTGGGGTCTGCTGAATGAAATGTAAGCACCTGCGCACGGGTACTTTCCTCTGCTTACCTTGACGTTGCAACAGCCTTTGACGCAGCGGACCCCTTTTCCTTCTGGAATCACTTTTCATGTCCATTTCCTTTATAGTTGCTCCCTCTCTACAATGTAAGTTCTGTGGGACAGGGACATTTTTTTCCTCTTATTTTCTATTATATTCTCAAAGCATAAGATGGTATCTGGCACAGAGTAGGTACTCAAGAAACACTTGGTGAAGAAGAGAGTGCAATATACTTCTATAGCCTTTCTATATGTTGTCTCATTTAATCCTTATAATGCTCTGTGAAGGGACGCTTATCCCTATTTCACAGCCAAAAACCAGGACCAGAGAGTTTAAATAACTTCCCTAAAGTTAGCATGGCTAGAAACATTTATATTCTACCTGTAATCCAAGTGATAATGGCACAAGTGTGCGCCAGCATCACTGAAGGAAACTAGTTCTCAAAAGACCCCCAGCTACTCCTGAGGCCCTAAGGATGCTGCCCCTGCCAGTGGGCACGCTCTTGCCCCTTCCTGAGTCTGGACTTGAGGCCCTGTGGCATAACTGCCCTCTGGGCCCCTCTCAATGTCCCACGCCTTCTCAATGTCCCACACAAAGCAGAGGCCAGGCAGTGACACTTAACAGAACTGTCCTGACAGTGTGAGGATAATGAAAGCACCAACTGGAAAATAAACTACAAACATCCTGAAGCTCACACCTGCACCCAGGGCTCCTCATGGTGCTGCCCGGCCTCATTGCCAGCCTGGCCCTTGGTCTCCCACTGAACTGGGCAGCTCAGTGCCACTAGCGCAGCCCAGCCCACCTCCCCCCCGCCAAAATCTTAGTTCGTTCTAGCTGCCATAACAAAGTACCACAGCCTGGGTGACTTAACCGGAACTGATTCTCTCACATTCCTGGAGGCTGAAAGTCTGAGATCCAGGGGTCATCAGGGTGGGTTCTTTCTGAGGTCTTTCTCCTGTAGAGAGATGGCTGCCTTCTCCCTGTGTCCTTGCATAGTCTTCCCTCTGTATGTGTCTGGGCACAGTCTCTTCTTATGAGGACACATCATATCAGATTAGAGCCCCTCCTAACGACCTCATTTTAACTTAATGGCCTCTTTAGAGCCCCTGTCTCCAAATACAGTCACATTCCGAGGTACTGGGGGTTAGGGCTTCAAAATATGAATGAGGGGGACAGTGTCTGTCACAGACACAACAGTTCTGTGGGACAGGGACATTTTTTGTCCCACAACACAACCCAGCCAGAAGAGTGCACTTGCCCACTTTGTAGGAGGGTACAAATCCGCTCCAAGTTGCACTAAATCTCAATCACCTCCTCCAAAGATGACTGCAAACGGACCGATTCATCTCAGGCCCTCCTATCAAGTGGGGAGAATGCTCAAGGCACATGGTACATATAAAAGAAAGTGGGTGTCTGGTGGGGACAATGAGCTAGAAGGGCCCACTGAGCTGTAAAATTGTCAGGTCTTCTATTCCCAACATGTCCCCACAGAATACGAGTTATGAGATGATGTGGAAAGGGGGGCAAGGTTGAGGTGGGACGCTGAAAATGGAAGTCCACACTCAGTCCGGGATTCTGCTCATCCTAGAATCTAAGCCCCTGATTTAAATCCCGTGAATGAAGCCGTTACCCATCCTGAAGGAGCGGATTACCTTGCTTCACACGTATCAATGCAGGACCACAAAGCACGGCTTTCTTCCTCTCCTGGAACCATAAATTAAGGTCTGCTCTACACTCATCTGCTCGCCAGCTCTTGGCAGCCTTCTCTGGACCTCGGGGCTCTTTTGAGTACTTACAGTCTTTGTTCAAATAAGCAGCCTTCTGATGGCTGGCCCAGATGTGAGGCCCACATCTGGAAACTATCCCTTGTCTTGGCCCAGGCGTGCAGGTCTGGGAGACGTGTGTGTGTCAGGTACACCCACACCCGGCCTGGTGATCCACACACGAGGCCCGGGGCAGGACAGAGGTCTTGGAGGCTGGCAATGTTAGGTTAAATCCCAGTGGGCAGTCATTTGGAAAATTCTGGGACCTGCCAACACAGGGGTACTCCTATCCAATCATCCTTCCTTGGTTTTCTTGGCAGGGCCCACAGTGCCAGGCCTGCCACAAGCATCCAGCATGCAACACACTGAACTTGTTGTATCTTGCTGATACCCCCATTTTGGTCCATGGATGGGAAATGGTTTTCCAAGCTTGGGACCCAGTCTCCTAGTTTGGGGATTTATACCTAAGATTTATGGTGCAGGCATGAGGGTGAGTTCAGGGGGCTCCTATTCTTAAAGAAAGTGCTGTGCTATGAAGCCAAAAATACAGCATGACACACTTCAGACCAACAGAAGGAAGGAAATGCTCTGTTCACCATTCCTAAGGAACGGTGAGCACCAAAGAGTGGTTTGTGAAGGAAGGAGGTGGCATATCTCCAGAGTTTGTCTGAGCAAGTGCTTATACCAGGTACTTGGGCCGGTCCCCACTGACAGATTTAGGGGGTCTGACTGATCCTATGAGCCAAGAAGGATCCTCACTGATGTGCCTGCCTGACATCACCATCTTCTTCTTCTTCTTTTTTTTTTTTTTTACCTTGAATGAATTTTAAAATGTCCTAAGTAGAAAGAATTTAAAATACAGATAAGACAAAAAAAAAAATTATTCCTCAAATTCCAACAACAGGGATAACCACTGTTAACACTTTGGTTTATATATGCCAACCCATTTCTCCTATGCATGTATAAATACCTCCTAAAATAACGAAAGGCAACTGTCTAATACTATATATAATGCCATTCTATAACCTAATTTAACTATCTCATATTTCCATATCAAAAACATACAACTACATCTGTGGTATTAAGAGCAGTACTGCTGCTCAGGAGAGGGCTGAAAATCTGCAAAGGCATTTTTCATTGTTACAATAATGGGGGGTCAGAGGAAGGGGTGGGAGATATGCAATGGGCGCTTAGAAGGGAAGAGACCAGGAAATTGGATTTTCTACAATGCTTAGTCCAGCTGAAATTTGGAATGTCCTGATGGATATTCTTGAAGGTGGAAAAAAAACCCCCAAAAACCCTGTTCATAATATTTTCAGCTCAAGACCTAACTCCACTTGACATATAAACACAAAGCTTTTTGGCACGATTTTAGTATACCCTGAATTTTATAACAACGCAACTCCTGAGTTTTGTTTTGTTTACACTTTTTACTATGAATTGTCAACTCAACCATTTGGAAATCTCATCGGCAATGGCAAAGCCACCCATAACATTGGAGTCACTGCTACAACCACCTGGATCTATCTGTATGGTAGTCATTGCATTCATAGTGATTATACATACCTGGGAGTACACTTATTCAGCCTTTTCTTCCCGAAAGTCAGATACACAGAATGTCTGTAACATTTAATGGAACTTTGTCTTCTATTAAATCCCCACTTATTCAAATGCATATTCAAGCATCTGGCTTCTTCATTATATCTTCAAATGTAGTTGTACCTAAAAATTTGCAAATTGAAACTATTATCTGTTGGCTCTGTACACCCCTTCAGAGCCTGCTCTCCACCTATGGGGCTAGAAACCTCCAAGTTACAGCTTCCAGATTCCTTCCCATCTGGCTTCTCTGAGGGTCTGCCAATGGGAGGTACTGGGGGATGGAAGCAATCAGGGAGACACCATTTCCCCTGTCTTCTGGGTTGTGTGGTGTGCATGGTGTGGCATGCACGGTGGCAGCCACAGCGGCCTTGCGATCGGAGGCTCTGGTGACATCATTTTCCCCTTGGTTTCTCCAGCTCTACGGAGTAGTGAGTCCCTGTAGTTATTAATCCTGCATAACCCTACCTTCCTCTATATGCTCTCCCAGCCCTTCCCAAACCTTTATAACCAATTCCGTAGATTAATTTACTTCTGTTTGAAATACTGAGAGTGGTTTGTTTTCCTGGCTGGACACAAAAAGGGTAAAAAACACTTAAGATTTTATTCTATTTAACTTGTTTATATTATAGTCAGGCCATTATATCCTTTTTTTAAAAAAAAAATCATGCACTTGGTGGTGAAAAGGTACAAGCTTCCAGTTATAAAATAAAAAAGTCGTGGGAAGTGGTGTACAGCATGGTGACTATAGTTAATAATACTGTATTGCAAAAATAACAATAATACTGTATTGCATATTTGAAAGTTGCTAAGAAGGTAGATCTGAAAGTTCTCATCACAAGAGAAGAATTTGTTTTGAAAGCATGTAAGGTGATGAATGTTAAGTAGTTACTGTGGTAATCATTTTGCAATATATAAAAATATCAAATCATTGTGTTGTACACCTAAAACTAATACGTTATATGTCAATTATTCTTCACTTAAAAAAATTATGCACTTGGGTAAATATATTACCTATGAATTTAATTTTGGGTCAGCAAAGGGGGGGTATTGCAAAATAGTTACTGTAGAACAGTGGTGTCAAAAGTACTGGCAAGGACATGGAGACAAGGGGAAAGTTGTGCTTTGTTGATGGGAGTATAAATTGGTACAGCCTTTATGAAAACCAGTATGGAAGTTCCTCAAAAAATTAAAAATCGATCCTACCATATGCTTCAGCAATCCTACTTCTGGGTAAATATCCAAAGGAAATGAAATCCGTGTCTACGAGATCTCTGCACTCGCGTGTTCTCTGCGGCATTATACAGAGTAGCCAAGGAATAGTAAAAGTCTGTATGCCCACCGACGGATGAATGGGTAAAGAAAATGCGACCGATCTATAATGGAATATTGTTCATCCATAAAAATTAGAATTCAAATGCTGGGAGAGGAATGGAGGTCTAGGAGCTGGGGGTCGGGTGAGGTGGGGAGAAGCTGGTCTTCGGGTGGACGTTTGGATATGAGATGGATAAGCTCCAGGGGATTTAATGCCTCGCTGGTGACTGGTGCTAAGACTGTACTGTATATGTTAAATGAGCTAAGAGAGTGGGTTTCAAGGTGCTCCCCACACCAAAGAATGGCAACTGGCGAGGTAATTAATAGACGTGAATCAGCCTCATGTAATCATTTCACAATGTGTAGCGTATTACACCAGCACACGGTACTCCTTAAGTACCTGCTTGCTTTTTTTTTTTTTTTTTTTTTGGTCACTGATACCTCAAGGAAGCTGACAAGGATTTGTCTGAAAAAGTGTTGAGCCTGACAGAGCTGAAGACAACTCATCTGTGTCATCCGCGGTAGTTTTCCACATCCCGCCAATTCCCCTATTTGACACTGAGAGCTCTCAGCCTTTTCAGGACGCCGACACACTTCAGTGAATATCCTGGTACTTACGGCTCTCGGGGCATTGCAAAACCTCCGATGACTGCGTCTAACAGAACTCAGTTCTGCTGCAGTCTCTCCTCCTTCCTGGATGTGCGTTTTCGTAAAGAAAGACCAACAAAGCCTGCACTCGGGGAAAGCGCGGCGGCTGCCGGGGAGGCTACCGCGCAGGCGGCCTCGGGGGCGGGGCCGCGCGCAAGGAGCGCGCACCGGGCGCGTCCTCGCCGCTCTGCCGACGCTGCCGACGCCTGGAGCCCCGCCCGCGCCTGGAGCCCCGCCCGCGCTCTGCGCAGACGCGGTGCACACCAGCGCCAGCTGGGTGAGGTCCCTCACCGCCTCGAAAAGCCGCCGGTGGTCACCGAAGAAGGAGCAGCGGTCCGAGTGTGCCGAAGCTGAGGCAGGGAGCAAACGCAGAAACCATTCTCCAGCTTTTGCCCGATCTCTGCTTTGAGGCCAAGGCCGTCTCTGAGCAAGGGATTTTGCTTTGGCGCCTAGGGTTCTGAAGATACAGGTCTTCCGAAGGGAGCTACCGTTTCTGAAAGGGCTTCGTAGAGTCTCTACAGAGACATGTAAATCTTCCAGTTTTCATCACAAGCCTGAGGAGAGACCTATCTACTCAACTCTTCGTCTTCCCACCATATTTCATGACTTCTACCCGAAATCTTGTGAAATCCCTGCCTTCCCCTTCCCATTCACCCACCGGATCCAGCCACTCATCAAATGCAGTGGAGTGGGCAGGCGGGGGGGGGGGGGGGGGGGGGGGGGGGGGTTCTAGACGTTGTCACTCTCTCCGTCCTGATGTCACCTTGCTAATTATAATTCATCCCAGGGATTACTACAAGAGCACCCATCGGTTTTCTTCGTCAGGTCTCCATTTTACATTCTTCATACTCCGGAGTAAGCTTTCTCAAAATCAAATGTGAGCATATGGACCCTGATGACCCTTCAGGGCTTGCTAGTTTTAAGATCAAGTTCAAAGCCCTTAATAAGTCTCAGCCAGCCCCTTTCCTTATGTTTCTATACCCTTCTCCACACTGTACCCATCCACAGACAAATGGATTCCAGTTGATTGATAATAACATTAACATCTAATTTGTGGGGGAAAGGCTAGTAATAATAATAAGCAATAGGAGCATACAAATAGGGACGCACATGACTGGAATTTAAGCTTTCTACGTTTCTCAATAGGACCTCAAAGTTACTAAGTTTTGTTGAGTATGCATGCTAACTCTAGAGTAACCACCAAACAAAGACCTATTGCACATAATTTCCAAATAAATGGAGAAGGGAGAAATGAAATGATAAAAAGAAGAAAAACATTTTTAAAAGTAAAAGGCCAAAACCAAGAAGATAGTAGAACAAATAAATAGCACAGAGATCCAAATATATCAGTAATCACTATAAATACAAAAGAACTAAATATTCCAATGCAAAGATGAAGATTATCAGACTGGACAAAAAATAAAATTCAGATATATGCTGTTTAAAAGAGATACTCCTTAAACATAAAAGTAAGGAAGATTAAAGTCAAAGGATAAAAAAAATCACATACTAAGGAAAATAATTTACCAAAAGATAAATCAAGTAGTAATATTAACATCAGACTAAGTAAACTTTAAGATGGAAAGTATTACTAGAGATGAAGGTCATAACATAATGAATGGTAAAAAGTCCAATTTTTCAGAAATATGTAACAATTATAAATTTGAATGCAACAAGTAACAGAACCTCAAATATATATATATATATATATATATATATATATACACACACACACACACACACACACACAGAGAGGGATCGCTCTATGGCACTATGGGAGATATTGCTAAATTCACCATCTCTCTGGGAAATTTTAACACACCTATTTGATAAATATTTTAAAGGATTGACATATAGACCATAATCTTAAATACAATTAGAAATAAAAAAGATAACTAAAAACCCCATGGGTTTGGAAACATACATAAAACACTTAAAAACTGTTCACGTACTAAAAACAAAATTAAAATTGAAGTTAGAAAATATTCAGAACTAAACAATAATTAAACATTGTTCATCAAAATGTGTCAAATGCAACTACAGTGGTACTTAGAGAACAGTTTTATAGCCTTGGATGTTTATATTAGAAAAGAACAAGATCTGAAACTTAATAAGCCAAAGAGCCAACTTTACAATGAGAAAAAAAAAAATAGCAGCATAAGCCCAAAGAAAGGAGAAAGATTATAAAGTGAAAAGCAGAAATTAATGAAATAGAAAATATATATTAGAGAGGATCAAGAAAACCAAAAGTTGTTTTTTGGGGGGTAGGGAATATAGCAGTATTAACCAAGAAAAAGAAAAAAAAGAAACAAACAGTAATAGAAATTTTAAAAGGATTATAACAATAGGAATTTCAAAGTGCCGCAGACATTAAACAGATCACCAGAGGATATTATTAGCAACAGTAAGTGGTCATGTTGCAGTTAGTGACCTTGGATCAGTTCATTCCTTTTTTTTTTTTAAGGAGTTTTTCTGTGATTTTTAAAAATATTTTATTTTTAAGTAATCTCCACACCCAATGTGGGGCTCAAACTCACAGCCCCGAGATCAAGAGTCACATACTCCACCAACTGAGCCAATCGGGCACCCCAGTCCATTCCTTTTCCAATAAAATATTTGAATTAGCTGATCTCAAATATTCCGTAAAGCAGTGCTTCTCACAAATTAATGGGAATTTTGTTAAAATGCAGGTTCTGATTCAATAGGTCTGAGAATCTACTTTGCTAATAAGCCCCCTAAGTGATGTAGATGCGCTGGTCTGTATTTGAGTAGGAAGGACTTAAGGCATTATCATCCTATACACTGGTATTACTGTCTTTTTTGACCAATTCTATAGGGCATTCTGTGCTGCCTTTTTTTTCAACACTCACTCCCCAACTCCCAAATCCTTCCCGTGCCACCCAGATATAGTAAGGCTCAGATTCATCAGAGTTGAAACCTTAAATAACCTTAACCAACTTTTTTTTTAAAAAGATTTTATTTATTTATTTGAGAGAGAGAACGAGATAGAGAGAGAGAGCATGAGAGGGGGGAGGGTCCGAGGGAGAAGCAGACTCGCTGCTGAGCGGGGAGCCCGATGAGGGACTTGATCCCGGGACTCCAGGATCATGACCTGAGCCGAAGGCAGTCGCTTAACCAACTGAGCCACCCAGGCGCCCTGAAACCTTAAATAACCTTTAAAGAAGCAGGAAAAAACAAAACAAGCCCAGCACCCTCTAATTTTACTACAAGTTGCAACTAAAAGGATATCATTCCTAAAAGAGGACACCTGCAATTAAGCTCCCTTTGTTTTTTGTTTTGTTCTGTTAAGATGAACCAATTTATTCTGTATTATGGGAAATGGGTGAATTGAAAGTGCCATATAGACATAATGCCTGCCATTAATTTACTTGTAATGACATAGGATTGTGTAAGGCTTTCGTTGACAATAAACACTGTGAAAATTTCTCTTTTAATTATGTAAGTGGAATTTCTGTTTGTCTTCATACAGTGTTTCAGAGGCTTATCTTAATTATCCCAATATCATTCACAGTTGAATAAAAAGTCAGTTTGATGTGCAATGTGAGAGGAAAGAAAGTCTCCTACATAATGCCTTCTAAAGCATGAACTTTAACTTCGAATTCCCTTTGTGTAAGTCAAGGAGAAATTGATGAAGTCATTTTGCTTGAGTACACACAATGAGAATTTTCTTTTACTCGCAGTTTCTAACAATAGTAAGGGTTGTCATCTTTAATATTTAAGCCCAAGGCTGGAGGGGAAAAGCTATTTATGCACATGTCTTTACAACCTGGCAAAGATTAGTCTTCTGTTCCCACATACCTGGAACCAAGCAGAAAAATAAAACAGATTACTCTGGCATATCCTAGAAAATGTGTAAGCATTTTAATAAAGCATGACATCATCACTGGTGTGAACACCACCCTGGGTGTCCCTCTTTTTATTGCTGCTGGCACTTTCCTCAATGTCCTCACTCCAGCCTTAGGCCAGGGCTGAATGAGCAGGAGAAGGTATGTGATAAAGGTCAGGACTATCCCTGAAGCATTACAAGTAACAGGCCTGCAGGAGTATCCAGTATTCATGCCATGTCAGCCCCCTCCTCATTAGCTGCACCTCAAAACAAAACTCGCTCTAGACCCAAGTAGGCCATTTACAAATTCCAAGCACCCAAGGTAAACAGTTACACATGATCCTAAGACACCAAGCACTAGATAATCTGAGTGAAAGACCCAAGGCTTAGACCACAAAGCCCCTAGCCACTGAGACCACAGTTTTGTGGTGACCTCCTCCTTGGTCATAGAACCGAGCAGAGACATTTGTGATGAAGGCCTGGTTGGACACAGGGTAAGTGAGAAACTGCTTTCCATGCAGACAAATCATTTCTCAAGGCTGTGTTTCCAGAAACCTAGTACAGTTTTCAGACCTCTCAATAAGCTTTCCCAAAGAAGTCTAATCTCATATCCAGTAACAGACTTTTTCCATATCTGATTTAAGAATTGTGTTGTGACCCAGAAAAATGGTCATATACAGGTATTTCCTCATGAGATTCCCCTGATTATCCATGAGGTAAGATTGCTCCTACCCTTATAGGTGAGTACCCTGAGGCCCAGACAAGACCCAGGACTGGCTCCTCCATTCATCCTGAGTTTTCCAGACTCCAAATCTCATGAGCTTTCTGCTCCATCTTGCAATAATGTAACACGGCAACTCAGAGATGGATTTGTCCCTTACAAGTGCCAGTAAGCTCTAGACAAAAGTCACAAAATCATACTTTCTGATCACACCTAAGGAATAAGTCTGTTCTTCCCCAGAGGTATGGTCTTTATGTGTTAAATAATCTTGTCACTGAAGCCTTTTAAACATAATCATTTGTTACTCTTCAAGGTCTGTGAGAGGGAAGCTGTCTCTCTTGTTCACAGCCAAATCCTGTGACCAGATAATTCCTGGCACATAGTTTGTGCTCAACAAATATCTGTGACTCATTGCTTCACAACTACCTGTTGAAAGAATTCATTACTGCATGAATGAATAAGAGTTCATGGAAGAACAGAAAGATCATCTGTGAGGTCATCCAAAAGATCTGGGTTATGACATAAGCCTAGCTCTAGGACGGCCCATCTGGGGAGAGAAGGGATAGCCTAGTTAATATGGTAAATCTTTGGGCAAGAGATTGTTTACTAGTGTATTAAATTAGAAAACAAAGTTATGAAAATACATATCAGAGCCAATTGTTTAGTATTTTTTGCCTCTTTCTAGAAGCCTTCACAGAATAACCATACATGTTATTGGTCAGTCCCTCAGTTTCTTAGCCTAATTAATTATTTATTGTCAGTCTGCATATCCCTCAGTTATTTATCCACAAAACATTTACTGAACATTTTCTAGAGACCAGGCATTGTAGTTACAAGGGGGAATTCAACAAAACCCAGGGGCCCAAAGAGTGCATAATAAGTGCACAGACAAGTGAACCAGGTCATGTGATAGACTTCTGGTCAAAGTGGTAGAATGAGTACATGTGAAACCTCCCCCTTCTAATGCTAAACAATATATTGTAGTGCATATATTTAATACAACACAGATATGACAGAATGTATATATTTAAAATTATAATGTATGGTCATTGTATTAGTTTCCTAGCGACGATACAACAAAGTACCACAAACCCAGGGGGCTTACCCAACAGAAATTTACTGTCTCATACTCCTTGAGGCTAGAAGTTCAAGATCAAGGTGTCGTCAGGGTTAGTTTCTTCTGAGGAACCATCAGGAAATTCTAGAGCTTCCAATCAGCCTTTTAGGGTCTTGAATACTGGACACCCGAGGATCCTCAAACACATGAGGAGAACCTGTAATGTGAAGAAGACCCAAGTAAACAACCACAAAAATGAAACCAGAGGAAATGGAACTAATCAGAGAAGAGGGAACATTTAAAAATAGCCCCAAATAATATTTTTAGAAGCAAGAAAACACTGCAGCTTTAAAACAAGGGTAAAGAGCTATAAAATGGTACCAATTAGGGGTTAAGAATAAACTCTTGAAAATTTAAAAAGTAGAATGCAGCCAAAATGAAAATTTTCAACATGGGGTTTGGTAGGTAACATCGAATAAATTCATACAAATGCTAAGCAGAGGGAAAATATGAAAAAAAAAGATAAGAGGCATGGAAGCTTATTCCAGAAGGCCTAACATCTGACTAAGAGAACTTTCAGAATGAGAGAACAGAGAAAATGGACAGGAAATAGTTACTGAGCATTTTCTAGAACTGGGACACAGATTGCAAGAGCTGACTGAGTAACCAGCACAAGAAAGGGAAGAGATCCACACCAAGGTACATTGCTACCGACAACAGACATAAAAGAATGTTCCCAAAAATTCTCCAAGGAGAAAAAAAGAAAAAGCCTGGCGTCAAACTTCTCAACATTGGATGCTGAAGATGGAGGAAGTCAGTGCCTTCTAAATCCTGAGAGAAATGGATTCGATCTAGAACTTGGCTCCCTGTTAACCTCACTCTGATATGAGGCAAAACAGATTTTCAGGCATGTGACAGGACTCAGAATCTCTACCCTCCATTTATTCTCTCATAGGAAGTGGGTGGACTTTATGCTCTGGAAAGGTGACAGAGTGAACCAAGAAAGACAAAGAAGTGATATCCAGGAAAGGGTGGATGTCACCCAGAAGAAGCGCGAGGAGAAATTTCAGAGACAGAAGAGAAGCAGGGCCAACCTGAAACAGGAAGACAGAGAATTCAGGGGGATAAGACTGAGAAAGGGGGACTCCCCAGAATACCCAAGATGGTGGGTCACTAGGGCACGATAAAAGACGGATGACTGAACTGATGGAGTGTTTGAAACAAAATGAGTAATATCCACATCGTCCGAAACATGTGATTTAATTTAAAATAGTGATCCATCATAACGGATCATAGATACCATCTAAAATGGATAAATCAGGGACATGTCACGTATGCCTATTACATAGTCATGTGAAGGCAATGGCCAGAGGCCACGGCTGAAAGAGTTCAAAGTGGTTGCCTCCAGGCAGCAGAACTAGTATGCAAGAAGGGGCAAGAAGGGGTTAAGGATTGCTGTGATTTATTCCCAACCTTTGGGAATGATTTGATTTTTAGCTCTATGTATATATGACTTTGATAACAAATTTAAAACTGAAGGACAACAAGCACAGTGTGGTTAAGTGCCCCAAGAGGGAGGGGGAGGAAGAAGCTGGAGCCTTGAGTGGTGCATCAGAAGGGAAACTCTCCTTGAAGAGGTTGGTCACGATTACGTGAGGCTGGAATCGAATGCCTGTTTCATTCATTTATTCATCCGCCATGCTCCAGACAGTGTTCTAAGTTCTGCGTCTGTCTCAGTGAATAACAGACGTAGATGCTGTCTGCTATTTTCTCCAGCTGCCCGTGAACAAGGGATGCACATGTGTTCTCTTCTGTCCCCCGCACAGCACTTTGAATAATGCTGTGCTGATGTGGCCAGTAAATAAATCCTGGTTATAAGAGCTAATGAATGAATGAATCCTGTAACCCGTACAATGTACAGCCATGTGAATAGGCAACTAGCTATGAGGATAAAGAGCAATTTCTGGATGGGAAGTATAAGGAAATTTCTCTTCTAATCTAATGGCAACAAGTTGAGAGAAAATTTAGAAATCCAACATCCCAGAAAGTTCCCAGATCTCCTCTTAGCTCTGTAACTGTACATGTCACTTCATTTCTCAATATTACAAAAGTCTCATCCAGGGGCGCCTGGGTGGCTCAGTCGGTTAAGCGTGTCTGCCTTGGGCTCAGGTCATGATTCCAGGGTCCTGGGATCGAGTCCCGCATCAGGCTCCCTGCTCTGCTGGGAGCCTGCTTCTCCCTCTGCCTGCAGCTCCCCCTGCTTGTGCTCTCCCTGTCAAATAAATAAATAAAATCTTAAAACAAGTCTCATCCATAACATGGGAATGATAGTAATACCTCACAGCATTGTTACAGGAACCAATGGAGATAGTACTCTGTAAACTGTAGAGCTCAATGAACATTTTAATTATTTTATCCTTGGGATTAGACTGCCTATAACTTTTAGAATGATGGGAGCTTAGCACCTTGGATTTCATGGAATCTATCCTCTCATTTGATAGAACAGGAAACTGAGGCCCAGAGTGGGACAGTGGGTTACCCAAGATCACAGAGCCCGGCTGTGCAATGTTGAAGCTGGAACTCATGTGTTCTTATTCAGTGCTCCTTCCTGTCCAATCCCCTTTGGGTTCAGAGAGTTCAATTCAGAGTCTTTTGGAAGTTCTGTACTTAAGAAGTAAAATCTTATCATTTAAAAGTGGAAAAAAGATCTAGTCAAGGATGAAGGAATTCAACATTTTATGTATCGGGAAGTCCGAAGGCCCAAACGAACAAGTGTCGCTCTTGAGTCCAACAGAATCTTCTTATTCCACGTGATATGTGCTGTTGATATAAAAATGGGATCTGTAAAGGGGGGTTGTCACCAGGTAAAGTCCAGTGACACCACCTGGTGACATCAGCAGTGACACTACCCGTGAGGTTGTCCACAAAGCTTTCCCAGTAGTTGAACAGAGAAAAGGCGAGGCAATCAACGAGTTGGTGGGTGGCCCCCAGGAATGTGGTTTGTCACGATGAAAGCAGAAGGAGGAACACCACTGCTACAGCAATCAGTGCTATTTTCCCATGGAGAGCAGCAAGTCCGCTTTAGCAAGCAATACCAACAGTTGTGTTAGCTAAAATTTCAATTTTGTTGGTTTTGTGGTTTATTTCTGAATTGCAAATTTGTTTTTATGAATCTATGTGTGAGGGCTATGGAGTTACAATGGAGTTTAATATTTGTAAGTAACATTACTATAGAAAAAACAGTGTAAGCCAACAATAGGGATCCACACCATATTTCCCTTTAAAAGGGGTCCAAAGGTTGCTCAAGCTTAAAAACACGCAGCAGGCAAGGGGACACTGGTCCCACGGGGCCCCCAGAGCCAGGCTGCTTATTAACTGAAGCTCAGGGAAAGGCGAGTGAAAAACCGTCCTGTCTCATATCAAGAAACCCGGGTCTCCCGGAACCGTAGATTTCAAAATTTTCTCTTGTAAGCTTAGAGAATAATTCAAACCAAAAAAAAAAAAAAACAAACAAACAAAAAAAAAACACCTGGATTCCCTTTCACCCATTTTTCAGTTGAAATTCAAAATTTTCATCCTAAGTTTCAACAGTCACAAAAGATAGGCTTTCCAGTATGTTGTAAACAGTGGCATTTGCGAAACAGATGGTTACAGAACACGTTTAAGTATACACGATGAAGTGTAAATATTAGAAGAGTCGAAAACCTCCATCATTCATTTAAAAAGGATGTGAACCACTCTTGTTTAACTCTTAGAACAGCTGTATCGTCCCGTTTTCTCCTCGAACCCACACTTCCGTTGTGCTTGTCCCCCAGACTTTTACCCCTATGTAACACGTGTACACTCCGAGGCAGTAACTGATCACTCTATTGTACCTCTCTGGCACCGATCTAAACTCTGTAAATTTCTAGTGACAAGAAGTTACTAAGCATTCCTTTTCATCTGAATTGACTTACTGCTGCAACTCTTATTAGTTCACAATTGATCAAAACACCATAAATATATTTCAAATGTTGGTCTATAATGAGTACATATAAAAGTAGAATGTTCCTGGAAATGCCCCTCTTCAAGAGATGCATTCATCCATAGGTGAACATTACTGATTGCTGGAGCGAGCCAGTGTTCGGCTTCAATTCTATTCCCAGTTTTCATTCTTACACATTCCACAACTCTCTGATAAACAAATAGCAGGCATTTTGTTACAGCAATGGCACTCCATTCTTGAACCCCTTCAAAGGGATATTTCCAAAATCACATACTAATCCATCTTCAAAAATTACTTTTATTAATCTATCCCTTGACAACTCAATTAGGTCCTCCTCCAATTTTATTAAAAGCCAAAAAAAAAAAAAGAAAGAAACCATCTGATTTACAAAAAAAAAAAAAATGTGTTACTCCACCATCAGAGTCATTTAGTTTCTCAATTTTGGGAAAATATAACTGAACAGGTTCTACTAAAGACCTCGTAAATGATGATTAATTATACCCATTATTCTTTCACTTCGGCATTTTATTTCACCCAATATTACCAACAAGATTTTTAAAAATCTAAATACTGTTAATTTCACTATGCCTTTACCAAGAGTATTTTTGATAAAATGCTCTTACCTCATCAAGGGCTTTAAACCTATTTATTCGGGATGTGGGAGCAACCATTTGGCTCATTTAATTTACAAAAGATGGCTGTCATATAAATGAATTGACAAAGTCAGTCCTCATTGTCCAATCAATCAGCCAAATTAGACGTCAGCTTTCTAATAGAAAGAATTTGCCTTCCTTCTTCAATTCCAGTGAATGTGTTCAGATGTGTCTCTGGGATCACTTCTCACTTCACAGAGAACAATGGAGAGAAAGCGTGGAGCCCTGTTCCCACTGCCTGTTTTCCTCCTTGCTCGCTTTCTGTCCAATGGCAAGTGCTATGCCAATAGTTCGAGGATAAAAGAGGAGATATCCTTAAAATAGTCCAAACACTTAATCTGGACTAAAACTCCCAGCTCGGCAGCTGTGCCTCCCTTGAACAGAAATATGCAAAGACAGCACGTTTAGGATGCCTGATTAAATGCTAATATGCCAGATTGCCCTTGGCGTGATGTGACACTCTAGTTTTCACATTCCGAGGTGACCGTGAGAAGTGTGCTTTTCTTCCGTAAGGAGGAGGAAGGGCAGTTGGAAGGGGAGACTCTCAAGGGAGAGCTGGTCCTTTCTCAGGCAGGTCATTACCAGGCAGATTTCCAGGGAAGCTGGGGATTTGGGAATCCATTTGCCTTAACCTGACTCTGGAGTGTCTACTGCGGTAGGAGCCCAAAGACTTCCAGGGAAAGGTACCAAGAGTTGGATTAATGAAAATGCACCCCCAGATCCCCAGCCTCCTTGGGAATCTTCTGGGTCCTGATCCACCGGACAGAGTTTCTAACAGCACGCAGGAGGTTAGGAAGTGGCCCACCCTCTAAAGTTCATGGGTGAGGCCCAGAGGCTCCAGATGCCCCCTCCATGCCTCCCACCCAGACCCTCTCCAACCCCAGGCCCACGGTGGGGAACAATCAGTCCACAGTGCCTTGGAAGATGCATTACAATGCCCCGAGAGGTACAAGTTAGGGCCAAATGTTTAAAATATGCTCTGATTCCGGGACACAGTAAGACCTTTGAAATAGTACTGCAAATTTTAGTTCAGCCTAAACAAAGTCCAAAATATTATTGGTCAAGGTTCTAATCCAAACTATGGAGAGAGACTGCTAGGTTCACACATCAGTGGTTTTGTACAAGGCATGAAAACCCCAGAAAGCCAGAAAAGGGCACCCCAATAAAGTAACACAGGAGTCTTGGCTCAACCCACCTTCAGTAGTCTTTGAAAAAAAGAAAGCAAATGACCATGAAACTTCTCTCTGCTGGAGTAGAGGTTAGAGCACTTTTCCCATGAAGGTTTTGCTGGAAGTTAATTTTGGAAGGAGCTCAAAAGGCCCAGGAGCGCTGCAGGCACCCTTGCGGCCGGCAGTGAAGGGAGATCAGCTCATCTCGCATTGGCTTGGAGGATGGGGAAGTGGGAATCTGTAGGAGGCGAAAGAAAAGAATGTGCTTGTCAAGTTTCCGAGTCTCAGTGCCTCTGAAATAGGTGGAAATTATAGCTCAAGTCCCTCACCATGGGAACATCTGGAATCTAAGCACTTCTGTGCATATTAAGAGGACTATTTATAGTTTTCTACGAATGTTAGGGAAGGCAATTATGTAAAATACTACTGTATTATTAGGTATTTGAAAAATACCAGGCTTGCAATAAATGCAAAGATCTAAAAGCAATTCAGACTTCCACGAACTGTCTACCCGAAGTCGAAAAGTACTGGTTTATGTTCCCGAGGCAGCGACACCACCAAACACCAGCTAAAGTCTCTGCTGACACTGATAAATGATGTCACCGGGCACGTCCACCCTGCTCAAGTCATGTTGGTGCTGGTTCTGCACTCACACCGAGCCAAAGGGAAACGGGAGCCCGAGCCGCCTCTGGGATTATTTGGAAAATCCCCCCCTCTCCCCACCCCCGCCCCAAGCATAGGAAGGTGGCTGCTCAGACTGAGAGGAAGAGGCTGTGCACCTCGAGAAAGAACCCCAGCTAAGGGGGCTCTTGCTCTTGAACACCAAGCCTGCTGCTGAAAATCTTCTGAGGGTCATCGGCAGCTTTCTGACTTAGATAGCTGCACCTCATCTTGGGCTTCAAAGCATCTGTTTTTTTAAAGATTTTATTTATTTGAGAGAGAGAGAAAGCGAGAGCAAGAGCAGGGCGGGGCGGACAGAGAGAAGGAGACAAGCAGACTTCCCGCTGAGCAGGGAGCACCACTCGGGGCTCGATCCCAGGACTCGGAGAGCACAACCTGACCACAACCTGACCACAACCTGAGCCAAAGGCAGAGCTTAACCGACTGAGCCACCCAGGCGCCCCCTAGCCACACTTTAAATACTTGGTTGTCAAAGGACATTTCTATCGCTGCAGAAAGTTCTATGGGCAGTGCTACGTGAGATCTGACAGGAGGGGGGATTCGGTACTTCACAAATCAGAACATAAGAGCCGTTCAGCCGAAGGGTCTCACATTTATTACTGAACCGACCTACTGGTGTAGAAGCACAGTAACAGAGAAAAATCATTTCCCTGATAAAACGTCTATTGGCCAGGGAGGAGGGATGTTTACGGAGTGACAGGCTGGGAACGTGAGCTCTTCAAGCGGCTTGAATACGTGTGCCAATGATGTGGACCAGCTCACGTGTGATGCCTTAGAGCCCCCACTTGGCTCTTCTCTGGTGCCTCCTCTTGGAGTTCTACCTGATTTTATGACCAATTTTCATCTGAATCCTCTGGGGAATGGGACGATTCTGCTTTTTTTGTTTCGTGGCCAGGAATCTCTTGATTCTGAAAGTCTTGCAAGAAGACATGGCGAGAAACAGTCAACCACACACACCAGGAAGGCGGTGAGAAGGAGCTTCAAAGCATATTTCAGTGATTCTTACAGTCTGTGAGCCTGGGACAGCAATATTAAAGGCACCGACACGTGTGCAAAGCCACCAACGTTTGGCTGCGTCATTGCCTCGCTGGCTTTTGGACAAACTTTTGTTGTAGTGTCTTCTCACATTTCCCAGGAGCTGATGGGAGGGCAGGAGGAAAGTCAACAGGGCTCCAGTGGGACTGGAGTGCCTCAATGGCACTTCGCATGCACTTAGTACTGGGAGACCCAGGGTTCTGGGCCTGATGGGTCTTTAGCATCTCTAGGCCTTAATTTTAGCTGTGCTTGGGGATTCCTGAGATCATTCTTAACCCTGAGTCACTTATTGGTGAGATCAAGCATATATTTGGCTCATCTGAGCAACATCTCTGTCAGGGAAGAGCTTCAACCCTCAGTACGCAGAAAGAAACCAAAAAGCCAGAAAGTGCAGGAACAAAGATGGACATAAGTGGACACCATGGTATTGCTTAAAAATAGGAAAAAGCTGGAAATACTGGCATGGTTAAAAAAATGATGGCCCTCTCATAAGATGGAGTAATACATAACCATGAAAAGGTGTTAAAATTATAGGCAAAAAAAGTTCATAATATACTAGTAAGTAAAAAGAAGCAGGCTATAAATCTATAAATTGTACACACAGCATATTCCCATTTTTGAAAAATAAAATGTGTGTGTGTATATATATACATATATATATATACACTATGCATATGTATGTGTTTTAAAAAGAATATTAGGGGCACCTGGGTGGCTCAGTCGTTAAGCGTCTGCCTTCAGCTCAGGTCATGGTCCCAGGGTCCTGGGATCGAGCCCCGCATCGGGCTCCCTGCTCCGCGGGAAG
>NW_027397073.1:12751549-12770943 GCF_003265705.2 Callorhinus ursinus | reverse complement strand
CCTCTCCCACTCCCCCTGCTTGTGTTCTCTCTCTCGCTGTGTCTCTCTCTGTCAAATAAATAAATGAAAAAATCTTTAAGAAAAAAAAAGAGTCTCTCTCCTCTCTGTCCCCCTTTTCTCTCTCTCCCTCTCTAAAATAAATAAATAAATAGAATTTTTAAAACATTAAAATGTTGACAGTAGCATTTCTGGGTTGTGGATGACTATAATAATTTCCTTGCAATTATTTGTACTTCCCCTATTTCCTCCCCCCCCCTTTTTTTAGAGAGGGAAGAGGTGGGGGGCAGAGGGAGAGGGAGAAAGAGAATCCTAACCAGGCTCCACGCCCAGTGGGGAGCCTGGCATAGGGCTCGAGCTTATGAGATCAGGACCTGAGCCAAAATCAAGAGTCAGATACTTAACCGACTGAGCCATCCAGGTGCCTCTCACCTAACTTTTTAAATGAGAAAAATATCATTTTTAAAAAATATTTAATTAATTTATTTATTTGAGAGAGAGAGAGAATGAGTGGGAGAGGGGCAGAGGGAAAGGGAGAGAATCCCAAGCAGACTCTGCACTGAGTGCAGAGCTGGACTCAGGGCTCAGTCCCATGACCCTGAGATCATGACCTGACCAAAACCAAGAGTCAGATGCTCAATTGAGCCACCCAAGCGCCCCAGAAAAATATCATTTTAATTAAAAAATTAAGCACGTAGGGCAAAAGAGTGGCTGAAATCAGGCAATGAGGTCTGGAGCATCACAAACAGATCTACAAGTCCCTAATTTCTGGGAGTTTTGAGCACTGAGAGTGGACACACCATGTGAACACACTTTCCAAACCACACCATTGAGAAGACTCACCTTGACGACACAGCCCTCAGCCTCCCACAGGCCCCTGGATCAGCCTGTGGGGAGCCTGGTCCTGCAGCCCCAAATTAATATCTTATCAATCCCATGGAAATACTTGGCATCCACGAGATTGAGAAAAACTGACCTGGACATTTTTCAGAACCAACTGACTTTAAAAAAAAAAAAGAAAAAAAAGCTTATGATATCATCTAGCTATTTTTTACCTCTTAATTTACCTTTTTTATATCTAAAATATATGCATTGAGTATCTGACATTTACATCGTGGTAATCTACTTTAAAATGGTGATCTTTTTCTCAGGAACTGCCAAACCATTACAATCTTAAGGACATTTTTATTTATAACTGGTAAAAGTTTTATAACTCTCCAAAAGTTTGCCCTGGTGCTTTGGTCATTTAATAACTGATGTTTAGTTAAATTTCCATGTTCTATTGCATTTGACTAAGAATAAAGGATGTAGAGGAAAAAAATTCCTGGGTCACAGAGCCTCTGTATTTTACACAGAAGATTCCCACTTACAATTCTATTGCTATCAATGAACAAAGGTTAAGAAGGGAGTATAATAATCAGTAATAATAACTAGCAACCGGTTGAGTGTTTTCTAGGTGTTAAGTCTATTACATGTATTTTCTCATTTGATGAGGTTGCTAATAATGCGGCTTACCCAATAGAACTCATGTATATGCCCATTTTATGGATGAGGAAATGGAGGTTAGTGAGCTGTAGGGCTGAGTCAACAGAGCGTAACTTGAGAACTGTGGCCAATAGGTTCAGGCTGGACAGAGAAGCTGGGAGAACATACGTGGGGCCACTTGCCAGGACCTCTCAATGTGATGCCAGAGTTCTGTGCTCGGGTTTGAAGCCCTCACTGCCAAAGTTAGAATATATATGTGTATATGTGTGTGTGTACATATAAACATATATTTTTATGTATATATATATATATATATATATACATAAATATAAATCTTATGTGCACCCCTACTCCTCCCCATAAACCTGGAAGTGCTATTTCTAAATCGTTACCACCGTGGGTGTGTTGGTTTCCGGGATTTCCTCTCCTTTTGGTGGATGGGTGGCTGATGCCATTCCTGGTCTCTGATGTGTCTCTCTGGAGAATGTTCTTAAGGAGTGGGCAGCTTTTTGCTTACCTGGCTGGGTCTCTCACCCCTTCTGTGGGACTTGAACAGAGGACACCAACCACGGGAAGAGGAGAGCCCCATTCAGGCTGTTCTGTCCACAGCCCGCCCCAGGCTTGCACAGCTCCCGAAAGGGGACAGGATGCGGCAGGGTTTCCAGGGTACCCCTGGGCCTAGGGTTGATTTTGACACATTCACAAATCAGAGCTTGATTTTGAACGTTTGGAGCTTCATTTTCTGGACGCTTTGCTACTTCTTGAACATCTCCATTATAATCAAGACCAATTTTCTAAAACAATTCAGGACAATTCACAACTCTTGCAAACTTACCTCCCCCCGCCTTACTGTTGCTCAAGGAAATGTTCCCTAGGACTTTTCAATAAAACTGTGACCCTTCATCTCACGGGGAACGTGACTGTGCAATCCCGAGGAGCCTTCTTCCCCCTTAGTCTCTGAATTACATAATGAGCAACGGCTAGAAAGAAGAAATTAAATTTGAAAGTAAAACAGGAGAGCCGTGAGAAGGGAAAAAGAGGCACTGGAGAAAGGCTGTCTAAATCCTGTTGACTTAATAGTGAGATGGAAAAAAGTAGGTGTGGAAGAAGGATTATAGCGCTATTAGGAGATTGGCCATCAAAGCGGCAAATGAACCACTGGCTTCGGAGGGAGCAGAGTAGAGCCACTGCAGCAGAAGGAAACTAGAAACTACAAACTTGAGAAAGAAGCTCAGAGATGGCTTATGCGATTTAATTTCACCTGGAACCACCCCAATCCTCTCTTCATATTAGGTTCCACTGACCGGCACTGTTTGTGGAATTCTTGTCTTCATCTGTGAAAGATGAACAAAATCACAAAGGCCAAAAGTAATTACATTTTAAATAAGCTCAAGCCCCCTATTCTTAAATGGATCTTCTTAATTTCAAGAGCCCATTTTATAAATACTGAACAAATAGCATCCCCCTCCCCAATTCTACTCCTTCATTGTAACAACCGAGGACGGAGCAGCCACTTGGTTATTATTGTTGTAAATCAGAAATATGACTTAAGACATTGAGAACATGGTCACATCCTAAATCAAACAGAAATGCAAAATAAAGATCTCAGAGAAATAGTCTTGGAGGGATCTCTTACAGAAACAGTGTTTTTTTTTTAAGATTTTTATTTGTTTTTTTAAGTTTTTATTTATTTATTTGAGAGAGAGAATGAGATAGAGAGAGAGCATGAGAGGGGAGAGGGTCAGAGGGAGAAGCAGACTCCCTGCGGAGCAGGGACCCCGATGTGGGACTCGATCCCGGGACTCCAGGATCATGACCTGAGCCGAAGGCAGTCGCTTAACCAACTGAGCCACCCAGGCGCCCCAGAAACAGTGTTTCATATTCAAAACTTCCTAAGGAACCTGAGTGCCAGGGTCCCAGGTTGGCCTTTTTTCAAACTGTCAAATAGAGCCCAACTGATGAAAGGGGGGCAAATCCTGCTGGATCTGGGGCTGAGAGAGAGATGGTGTCCTTCCTGGAGTGTCTCTTCAGTGTTCCAGAGAGTCGAGAACATCTCCTTGCACCAGAAACACAAGCCCTGATGTTCTGCCTTCCAAACCTGGAGCCGGAACGTTCCCCTTTTGGATATACAAACAAGAGATGCCAAGGGCAGTGAGAAGGTGGGGAGGCTTCTTTATGGCAGCCTAATGGAGTCTCCCAATTGAGAAGACAATTCCCCAGGAAAAAGTCACCCCAAAGGTCCCCCTTAATAGTAAATTCTGGCTTAGTGTATTAAACTGTACCCCAGGGGCCTAAGGGAATGATGGAAACTGCCTGATTTACAAAGTGATTTACACCCAGGGGTATCATCTATCTCAATAAATCTGAAGCCTCTACAGAACAAGCCCCTTCGAAGGTGATACAAAGTGACGAGGTTTCAATTATATAGTTATTTACCACCATTCCATTCAGCTTCCCTCAACAGAAGCTTCTGGAATTTATGCTGTCACATGGAAGACTTTTCTCATGTAATATAATAAAGGGAAATGCAGTAAAAGAAGAACCTCTCTCCCTCTCTTCTTTTCTCTTCCTCCCGCAGCACAACCCTGAGATGCTATGAGGTGGCTATGCTGTCAGACGTGGCCGGGGTAATTTACAAAGGACCTGAAGCTCTCGTGCCCACACAGGACAGAACAAAGGATGTCTTCGTTTCAACACGACTGCCCATCATTTCACTTTTACCTGCCTGTCCTTCGGTTCTGCAGTTCGATTCATAACGGAAAGGTGAACCTCAAGTTCAATTAGTGAGGCAACTCATTACCTTGCAACCAGAAATGGCAGCTCGGAACTGATTTTAAAGAAGATCTGCCTTCTGTGACTTCATGTAGCAACACTTCAGTTCACAAAACTCTTTTCCAATTTAATATTTATTGTGGGTATTTCCCAAAAGGGTATTTGCTAAAGTTGCTGCCACCACAAGTTGAAAATGTAATTCACGTAAAAGCAGTTTTATTTATACAATGAGAGAATATTTATGTCACTGTTATCGATGGAATGTTCAGCCCATTTTCTTACCAGCAGAGCATCTCCCCAAAACGAAAAGTGGTGATAAGGAGCTGTGTGGACCGGAATATCCATCAAGTTTGACAGAACTAGGTCTGCATTTAGGAAGAGAAGCTACAAGTCTGGAAATGGCTGCCCAAACAGGAAACATCTCCTCCGTAGAGCTGATCATAAAAAGCGCTGATCAAACTCAAAAGTCAGGGGCGCCTGCCAGGGTGGCTCAGTTGTTAAGCATCTGCCTTCGGCTCAGGTCATGGTCCCAGGGTCCTGGGATCGAGCCCCGCGTCGGGCTCCCTGCTCAGCGGGAAGCCTGCTTCTCCCTCTCCCACTCCCCCTGCTTGTGTTCCCTCTCTCGCTGTGTCTCTCTCTGTCAAATAAATAAAATCTTAAAAAAAAACCAAACAACTCAAAAATCATAAGACACCCTCACTCAGACTTATTCAGACAAATTACGTCTTTTCCCTGAAAGTGGTTCTTTAAGTCTAAAATGTCAACAAGGATTCTAGGCATTTCAGAGTGCATTGAAAAAAATCTTTTCTTCCCCCACCCTCCAGTTCTTCCCAATACGACTCAGTACAAGCCCACAGCCTGCTTTGGGGCTGGAGGTTGCCTTGTTTCTCAGCCAGCAGGAGTGAAGTCTGTTGAACTGATTTCCAAAATATAAGTAGCAGCTCAGCCCTTGGGTCTCCTGGCTGGGCATGAATGGCAGTGGATACAGGACTCCCATCATGTGAGTGAGGGGGGCCTGGGTGAGGTGGCCCATGACCCCTGGACCAAGGACAGAGGCCACATTTGCAACCCTGCTGCCTCCTAGTCCTTAGCAATCTGTCTCAGTTTGGGAATCTGGCTTGCAAGCTCCTAGGTAGATTGGGTTTTTCTGTGTGCAAAGTGCCGCTTTGGTTTGGTTTGGTTTTGGTCTTGGTAGAAGAGATTCCAGATTCTGTGAAAGATAACCAATATCAGTTCACAGGCTTCTCAAGCACCCCCTCCACAGTAATGGAGAAGCCTTGTTACTTATGGCTGAATTTTAAAAAAGAGTCACAAGAGCTGCTATTCATGAAGATTGTTTTGAAAGATACGCTGGGCTTTCATCGCACACAGAGGCTATTAGAAAATACAGATTTGTACACTGTGTGGTGTAATTTTATGTTTTAAAAAGAAGTTGGCTACGGAGCGATCAAACTTAGCACTGGGAGAGCCAATCGTTGCCTGCCTTCTGATATGACGCAGTAGACACACAGCACCCATCACCCGTACACACTTCTGGCCCAAAATGTTTAACCTGAGTCTAGTCATCAGGGAATGGTCAGACAAATCTAGGATGTGGGAGATTCTACAAGACAACTGGTGTGAATAAAAGAAAAATCAGGTAATGTGAAACAGGCAAAGAAGACAAAACAAAAAGCTAAAGGGATTATTCTAAGATTTTTTGAGACTGCAAGAGACGGGACAACCAAAGGCAATGCATGAACCACAGCTGTATGATGAAATTTCTTTTTTTTTTTTTAAAGATTTCATTTATTTATTTGAGAGAGAGAGAATGAGAGAGAGCACGAGAGGGAAGAGGGTCAGAGGGAGAAGCAGACTCCCCGCTGAGCAGGGAGCCCGATGTGGGACTCGATCCTGGGACTCCAGGATCATGACCTGAGCCGAAGGCAGTCGCTTAACCAACTGAGCCACCCAGGCGCCCTGTATGATGAAATTTCTTAAAGCAATAAAAGACATTTTATATATATATATATATATATTTTAAAGAGTTATTTATTTATATACGAGAGAGAGAGACAGCACAAGTAGGGGGAGGGGCAGAGGGAGAGAAGCAGACTCTGAGCTGAGTGGGAAGCCCAGTGCAATGTGGGGCTCGATGCAGGGCTCAATCTCATGACCCTGAGATCATGACCTGAGCCAAAACCAAGAGTCAGCTGCTCAGCCGACTGAGCCACCCATGCACCCCTAAAAGACATTTTATAAGAGACTCTTGTGGTAGCTGACTACGACTGTACATCAGATATTATTAAATTAATGTTAGTTTTCCTCAGTGTGATAATAGGGTTGTGGTACTGGAGGATGTCCTTTGTGGTAGGTGGTTGCTGAAATATTTAGAGGTAAGCATCACAATATCTGAAACTTTCAAATGGTTCTGCCAAAGCACACATATATAAAAGAAAAATCATATGCACACATATATAAAAGAAAAATCACAGGGAAGAGGTAAGCCAGGCTGTAGTTTGCTTGAAGGATAGAGTATATTCTGAGGAACTCACCTGAGCTGGTTTTCATCTTTGTTCCTGGGGCAGATATAAAGAATGCTTGATGGTTTGATTCATACCTGGGAATGGATTTAATGTTGCAACTCGAAGGAACCAGATAAGCAACTTTAGGTGATCAGAAGTGAATCTGTCTCCCTTGGAAATAGGACTCTAATAGTGTCTTATGGATAACTATATGCAGCTGACTCTTGTTTTAATTTCTCAGTCTCAACGGAGAATCAGTCCTGTTTCAGAAGACTGGAGGAAGATCGGTTAAGGCTTGTCAAATTCAAGACCAACGTGGTGGATGCTAGGACCATGGCCTCTGGCTGCCGTGGACCATTTCCATTTGAAAAATATGAAGCATCCTCTTACTAGTTTGAGGATGGACTGGGAGCAAGAGGAAACCACTTCTTTTCAGAGTGGCTTTCCATTTCTCACACATCCCAGGCACGTTTTGGATGCTGGAGCCCAACCACCTTCCTACCCCTTCTACACAGGCCACCGTGGGACTGCTGATCAACCCGGAGAAGAAGGGACTGAGAGTGAGACCCAGGGAGATGTTGCACTGCTGCTGGACCAGCCAGCAGCACCTCAGGACCACCACCAGATCTGAGATTTGGGAAAAAGACACTGGGCTGTAGAAGGCAATCGTGCAAATATTAAGATAAACACTCTTTCAGTTTATAACCCTGGACGACCATGAACACCCCAAGTGGCTACATTAAGCGTTGGTCCAGAAGGAGACACGCACATGCTTTTGTTGAAAACAACTTAGTTGAGCCAATTTCTAAAAATAGTAATAATTTGGTTGAACATGAGTCATCTCTAATCACTGTTGGTTTTGTGTGTTTTTTTTTTCTTTTTAAATATTGGAGAATTTTCTGCACAAAAGGGCATTTTTAAAACCTTTATTTCTTTAAGCAATTTGGTCCGTTTTTTTCTAGAATTTCTCCAGTTGTTTTCCTCCACCACCCCCATCCTTTATTGCAATTTGTTTTCATCCAGTTATTCCGGCTTTGTGTTGGTTTGTGAGGGCCCATTTGGAAGCAACCAAAATGTCCAACAATAGGAGTTTAGTTGGAAACAACTCAAATTCTATCAATAGCGGACTGCTTGAATAAATTATAAAAGGTGTTTCAAATTATGCACAAAAACTTTTAAAATGTGACCTGGTAACTTGTAATATGCCATTTTTCCCAATTCTAAAATTTCATGAACACATTCCCAGATAAGCAAAGCAGGTTAAAAATAAATTAGGGGGGAAAAAACGGCATTTAAACCCTGAAAAGTTCCAGATAATATTTTTTCTATTTAATCGTTTCAAATTATTGCTATTTTTATAAAATCAGCTAATACTCATTACATTAAAAGAGGTAGGTACGGTCAAGCAAAAAGTATTTCTAGTTCTCCCATGGCAGCCACTATTGCTGTTTCCAAGAGGCTGATTTTCTGCTACTGAGTGGGGTAACTAACTCGAATTTCTTCTCTGTTCCTTCTGGTGGAGGAGCTGGGGGCAGAGCATCCAGGCAGAAAGGTCCTATAGGCAGCAAGAGAGGCTGGGCTGAAGCACGGAATACAGGTCAGGCTGAACTGACAGGTCTCCGGGTGTCTTTGGCCCAGAAATGAAAGGTGATATCCCAAAAGCAGCAAGGGAAACAATGGTGGGGGGGAAAGGCCAAGATCTGGGTTCTGAGTCTTGGCGAACAATGACAGGTAGGGAACTGGAAGAGGGAACTTAAAGCCAAGTTCTGGGGTGGGGGCAGGGGAGGGGGGAGATGGGGCTCAAAAGAAAGCAGAAATTATGTTAGCACTTCATGGGAAGTCCTTGGGTTTCCGAACTTATTTCGATTTTTGCTTTTACAAATCTTAATAAGTAAGCAGAACTAATGAAACGGGCAAGAGCCACCTTCCTCTAGTTGGCGGATCCTGAAGGGCCTCCGGGGGCATCCCTGACCCCTGCCTCTTGGGGGAACTATTGGCTTCATTCTCTCTTTTATTAAACTGTGAAACTGAAGTTTAGGGTTGGATATAATTTTACTCAAAAGAAATAAAAGGATCTAGCTGTGTCAGATTAGATCATCACTCAGGCTTTAACAAAGGGGTTCTATAATTTAATGGACCCTCACATCTCCTCCTTTAGAAAATCCAGAGCTTAGAGATCTCTCACCTGACTGTCTCCCCATCATCCAAGCCAGCCCCTCCTCGTCCCTGAAGGCCTCATTCAATGGCATCATCACCTGCTTCCAATTTCAAGTGCTGACTTCCTGCCCTTTGTCCTCTGGACCCAGAGTCACTGACTCTGTCCTCGCTCCAAATTCTCTTTCATTACACCTGAGCTTTCCAAGGACCGAGGCTATGTTTTATGATTCCAAACGGTACTGGGCACAAAGTAAGTAATTTATGTATTAAATTGGCTTGAAAACAAGCCTCCTGGGGAAGGAAGAGCAAACGGATAGGGAAGGAAGGCAAGAAAATGTATCAGTGATAAGCAAGTAGGACAGAGAAAGAGATCTACGTGGCAGTTGTATATCTTGAGACACTAATTTATTTATCCTCACTTTGACTTCCCTTACCCTTATTCCCAGCAGGTAGTCATGGCAGGTAAGAAAGTGGGAACTCCTTCAAGACAGCCCCTTCTTGGCTACTGCTCTTCTTGAGGAGCCTGTGCTGGAAGTAGGCTTAGAAGTGGCATCTGTGTGGAAAAGGAGAGAGAGCCCTAGACTGGGAAGGGCAGAGGTTGCTGGGCTGCCCAAGTCGTAGTCTATCAGGACTCTTTCCACTGCAATTACAGATTCCAATTTAAATAGGCTGACAGTTGAGAATTTAATGGCTCATGAAATTGTGGATCTAGCTTCAGGCATGGCTGAACTCTGCTGTTCAGAAGGACTTGGTGTCTTTGGATGTCTCTCATGGCTCGGCTGCTCACAGAGCTGGCTCTACTCTCAGTCAGATTCCCTCCATGGAGGAGACTCTGCTAAGGAGAAGTCTATGGTGCACCACGCTGAAGCCCAGTAGACAGAAATTCCCATAGAGGGATCCCAGGGGCTGACTTTCAGTGCTTAGGATTGGCTGAAATCTTGGGTCAGGAGCTCAATCAGTCACTTATTAACCTCATATATTCCAGGGTGGGGAGGGGTGGGCTCTCAAAGAGAAATTGAAGGGCTGTTGCTGGAAGAAAGGGAAATTTATCAGGCAGGCAAAAATATCAGAGATCCACTACCATATTGCGAAGAAGCTAACACCACCCAAGGAATTGACAAAGCCTCAGAGGGGAAAGGCAACAGGGGGTAGCCTATGGAGGTTCAGAGACTCCCAACCTGTGTGGAGATCCCTGTATTCCATCCGGCACAGGACCTAGACCAACTGGATACCCATATGGAAAAAAATGAACCCCAACCTCTATCTCACTTCAACTCACCTTTAAGGGATTGTTCAGTCTTGACCCTTAAGGATATCATTGATTCCTTAATAGACAGGAGAGCAAAGGTCCCACTTCCCACCTTGCCCACCCCTCCTCCCATAATTTTTCAACCTCCTGAAAAAAGATTCTTTGACAGCCATAGGGAGCGAAAATATCAGGAAAGACTTGAAATGTTCTTCTTACTGGCATGGTAAAAAGGAGGTATAAGGCCTCAGAGGCAAACTGAATTTTCATTCAAGAAAATGAAACAAGCACATCCTTCATTTTATTTGTGGAGGAAGATTTATGCCTGCCACATTGCTTACTTACGGTGTTTGACAATATTTTCCCCCAAAGAACTATAATTCAGCAAGCATGCGCTTTATTTTCTCAAAACCAAACATTCTCTTAGTCCCTTTAAAATAAAGCCCGAGGGGGAGGAAATGTTGAAAGGCCCACTCTCTAGGTGAGTGTGTTGCTCAAAAATTACAGGTTAATGACTCTAGAAATAGACCCACCCATATACAGTCAACTGATTTTTAACCAAGGTGCCAAGTCAGTCCAATGGTAAAAGGTCTTTTTAACAAATGTTGCTGGGGGGCCCCTGGGTGGCTCAGTCGTTAGGCGTCTGCCTTCAGCTCAGGTCATGGTCCCGGGGGTCCTGGGATCGAGCCCCGCATCGGGCTCCCTGCTCTGCGGGAAGCCTGCTTCTCCCTCTCCCACTCCCCCTGCTTGTGTTCCTGCTCTTGCTGTCTCTCTCTCTGTCAAATAAATAAATAAAATCTTAAAAAAACCAAACAAACAACAAAACAGATGTTGCTGAAAAGCAGACATGATAGGGGGAAAAATGAACCCCAACCTCCACCTTGCTCCACAAATAAAAATTAATTTGTGCTGAATTACAGACCTGAATATAAAATCCAGACTGTAGGCTAATGGAAGAAAATATAGGACCCTATCTTTATGATCTTGTGGCAGGCAAAGATTTCTCAGATAAAACTCAGAAACCAGTAAACATCAAAGAGCAAAACTGGTAACTTTGACATTATCAAAATTAGAAATTTCTGCTCATCAAAAGACATTGCTAAGCAAATGAACAGATGAGCCTGCACAGGCTGGGGAAAGTATTTGTAGCACAAATATCTGACAAAGGACTTGACCCCAGAGCTTACAAATCAACAGCAAAGAGATGAACAATCCAGTTTTAAAATGAGTAAGACTTGAATAGACATTTCACAAAAGAAGATACACTAATGACCATGAAGGCAAAATTCAAGGACAAGAAGTCACACTTCCTTGTCTCAGAGCCTTCCAGATGTGGCTCACTGGTGTGGATTCCCTGGTGGAGCACGGAGGTGTTGGTCTTTGAATCCTCTGGGACAGGAAGAAGCATGAAATCAGCCATTTGTTGGGCTCACATTCCTCTGTTCCATGGCTACCTTTAGATGGGCTGAACATCTTCAGAGGTGGGTGCTCCCCACGCCAGTTCCTGTCCTCCAAGTCTGTCAGGGTTATGAAGACAGTGAGGGACTGCAGCGACTAGCTTCCCTCCTTGTCTGACTCAGGGTCCTCCCCGGCCCCGCACTTCAATTACTTCACCTTCAGAGTGAGGTTGACAGCTCCTTGATACGTGTGTGTTCCCAAGTTCCTACAGACCAAAGAACGCTGTTTCCTCATCAAGGAACGTTTGGGGATTAGCACCACGTGAGGCCCCGCAGCGTATATCAGAGGTCTGAGAGCTCAGAGCCCTCCCCCTCTTCAGACAATGAGTTCTATCCTGTGCAAGGTGGCCTCCCAGGGAATGAAGTATAAACAGCAATAAACAAGGTCCCTCCAGGGCCTTACTCCAAGAGCTTGCTGTCTACTCAGGGACAGAGGGCGAGATAACAACACAACCATTTAGCAAAGGCAGCTTATATGCGGTAGATGTCATGACCGATGTTCTGACCTGGTCTTCAAGGAAGGAAGGACAATGAATAATGCATATTGGAGAGAGGAAATCAGTTTGTCCTGAAGAAGAACTCATGTGTGGGCTGAGACGCAAAAGGGGGTCGTGGGGGAGAGGGGGAGAGAGAGAGAGAGAGAGAGAGTACACAAGGTAGTGAGGGGTGAACAAGGCACCAAATGAGTGACAGAGGCATCTGGACAGGCCGGTGTGCGAGCAAAACTAATCAAACACTCGAATAAGACCCAAGAGAATGACCACACTGCTGTGAGTCTCCACCTAGGACCTTGCCAAAAATGTCTAACTTGCCCACAGCACCAGTTCTCTGAAGGTCAAGTACGAGTGTTGACATAAAATGAGTTTTTATAGTTCTTAGAAATGTGGGTTTTTGTTCAGATCATCTTACTCATCTAAGACTGCTGGCTGACAGGTAGTTTTCAGTAATATATTAGCTTTATGTTGCTCTTCCTCAACTAAGTTTGTTTTTCTTTCTCTCTCTCTCTCTCTCTCTCTCTTTTTTTAATATTTATTTATTTGACAGAGAGAGAGAGCCAGAGAGCACAACTGTTGGGGGCGGTGGGGGTGCCAACAGGCAGAGGGAGAAGGAGAAGCAGTCTCCTCACTGAGCAAGGAGCCCAAACTGGGGCTGGATCCCAAGATCCTGGAATCATGACCTGAGCCGGAGGCAGATGCTTAACCAACTGAGCCACCCAGGCGCCCCCTAATTTTGTTTTTCATCTTTTAGAGACAGCACTCCTTTTTTTTTTTTTTTGTAGCATATTCTCCTGTTTTCAGAGTATTTTCATGAGTACCCATTCACTGGAGCCTTACGACATCTCTCTTCAAGAGGGCAGCCCACAGGTCACACGATTCGGAAGGGTAGAGATTAGGAGCCAGGCCTTCTGTTCGCTACCCTGGCCGAGAATAAGATTTCAATCTGCGTAGGCCTTGGACCTGGGTCATGGTCTTCTGTTTTCCTTTGATAGGAACCTGCTGATAATTTCTCCGTGCTGAATTGTGTTTGGCAGCCACGGTGGGTGCTAGTGCCCTGCTGTAAAATGGTAACAGCTCTATTGGATAAGACCCAGCCATAATTTATTGCTGCTTTAACCTCTCTGTTGCTCAGGCAACTAATATCCTGACTTCAGACTCGGGCTATTTTAGCTGAGTTTAAAAATTTATGACCTTACAACCGCTCAGCCCATCGCTCTGCTCATGTCCTACTCTCTATGAGTCACGCTGACCCCCCTAAGAATTGCCTTGAGCTCTAAATTAGCTAAGGCCTGGGGCGCGGGGGCACGTGAAGAGCTGGGCCCGGTGCATCCTGCCACCTCCGCGCTAAGCTTGCCAGACAGAGTGGACAGAGTGGACAGAGGGCCTCTCCGGGTAGATCTTTCAAGGGCCTGTCCTTTACTGCAGGATCACAGCTTACTGCAGATTAGGCCTACTTATTCCACAATAACTAGGCGGGCACACGGTTACCTCTGTAACAGAAAAGGGGTACCAGTGTGACAGGCTCAGGAAGAAATTAGCACACAAACCCACTGCGTAAAGCCAACTGGGGAGCTGGTTTTGGCCTCATCCTCCCTTGCCACTGGCTGGACACACCAAGTCCTTTTGCTCTCTCACCTTCTTTATTGAACTGTCCCTTCTCTTCCCAAACTCCCTGGCTGGACAACTGTGTTAACTTCTGATCTTGCTGCCTCCAACCCCATGCTGGCACACCATTCACGCAACCAACTGTCATGCACACTCTGCTCTGTCCTCCATGCTGGGGACACTGCGTAGCTCACAGTCCCACGCAAGAGAGGGACAAGTGCAAGTGAGCGCATCACTGCAATGCATTTATTAGACCAGAAGCTCCAGGGACCCGGACCATGTTGGTCGTATTCTTTGTGCCTCGTATTCATCGAATACACACAGGAGCGATTCTTTTTGTGAGTTATAACTAAACATATGCTCAAAGAGCTCCGAAAATCTTCAGAAGACAGGGACTGAGTTGGCAGAGGAAAGACTGGCCCAAGTGGAGGACAGGGGACTCTCTGCAAGGACGTGACATTGAGCCTGGAGGCTGACCACAAGTTCTGCCTCCTCCAAAGCCCTTCCCAGTCCCTGGAGATTCTTCTCTTCTTCCTAACTGGGCACTTTAAAACATTTTGGCACTTCATATTCCTAATGGCATTGTTGTCTTTTTTACATGGATGTGTCGTGTGTTCCTAATTAGACCACAGTCTCTTTGAGGGACTACAATTTATTTCCTATATGCACAGACCATGTGTTTGTAACTTCTTAACAGGATGTATTCTACGTGGGGGATGCCTTTCTGTACCATTTATTTACTCGTAAGACAAAAGGAACGCTTTCTTTTATTTTTTATTTTACTTTTTAAAGATTTTATTTATTTATTTGAGAGAGAGAATGAGATAGAGAGAGCACGAGAGGGGGGAGTCAGAGGGAGGAGCAGACTCCCTGCTGAGCAGGGAGCCCGATGCGGGACTGGATCCCAGGACTCCAGGATCATGACCCGAGCCGAAGGCAGTCGCTTAACCAACTGAGCCACCCAGGCTCCCAGGAACACTTTCCTTTAAATATCAGTTTCTCTGGGACCTGTAATGGTCAATTTATAAACCTTCAACTACTTGCTAGAGCCCAGGATGGTGTCAGAAAGAAATTTTAAAGTGCCAAGTATAATCATCAATTGTGGTTCGATTAGAAATGCGAACAAAGTGTCATTGAGTAAGTCAAAGGAAAACCATTATTTGACATACCCAACACTGATTTCAAAAATACATCACCCCGGGCGCCTGGGTGGCTCAGTTGGTTAAGCGACTGCCTTCGGCTCAGGTCATGATCCTGGAGTCCCGGGATCGAGTCCCACATCGGGCTCCCTGCTCAGCAGGGAGTCTGCTTCTTCCTCTGACTCTCCTCCCTCTCATGCTGTCTCTCATTCTCTCTCTCTCAAATAAATAAATAAAATCTTTTAAAAAAAAAATACATCACCCCCACTAAAAAAAACCAAACAATTTTAGAGAGTTTTAATACTAGTGAATACATTACTTGTCAGTTTCGGCAAGTACTATATCAAAGAGATCTCACAAGCATAAATACAGCAACTGACTCCACATAGCTGGCATAGAAATCACTTTCGAGAATTTAACTCCCAGAGGACTTTGTTCTATCCATTTGTGGGTGCTCACATTTTTTTCCCCACAGTTCCAAAATAATTTGCTTTTGTTTGATTCTGGAATGTAAGTACTAAAAGACTCAGATGACTTCAGTACGTGGTATTTAAAATCCAACATAAAGGGATTTAAAAAATTAGTCAGAACTCAAAGGATAAGATTTGAATCTTAAACCTCAAATAGTTGTCATGTGTCTGTTTATAACAGAAGAGATTTCGCTTTTTCTCCCCTTTCTTTAATCATCTCAACTTAAGTGGAAGTCTATTATAGCAAAAATGCAACAGTGGCATCCTGTGGTTTGGCCTGTGAATGACAAGTGTGTGTCACAGTTGTGGCCTTGGGAGGCTTGGATTTGTGGCTAGACAGAGGTACAGAATCAGTGCAAAGAACATGGCAGTGCCAGTGGAAAGAAACAACCATTCGTTATTTTTAAAGACCTAAAGTCATTATAAATGAATCTTCATGGACTTTTATCTTTATTTCATGAGGCTGAAGTGCATGTAAAATTTAAAACTGAGTTGAAAATAAAGCTACAGAGATTTACTTATTGTTTTTTTTAAAGCTTATTTTTTGGGGAATCCAATAAGGGCTTTCCCTCTGTCATTTTTATACAGAGAGTATGCCGTTATTTCTCTCATGATGCTATCACCACATCCTATGATGTATAGACTGAATGGCGAGTGATATCATTCTAGAAAAGAAAAAGAGGAGGCACATTTAACAAATGATAATTCCTACGTAAGTGTGGGAAATGGAGTAGAAAATCAAGACTGACCATTAACAACTGCCAACTTTTTTTCCCCCCAGAAACAAAATGCAAGTAAATCTTTGGTGTTCTTTGATTGACAGCCTCAGGGCCTTTCTCTCTACCTCCTAACATCTCTGTCACAGCTTACTGTAAAAGCTTCCAGCTTCTCACCTGTTTGTTTTTTTGCATTTTTAACATCTTCATAAATAACTTACAGTGTTGCTTTATTTTTTATGTAAATAGGATTATGGTGCTCATATTCTATAAGTTTTTGCACTCGAGATGTAACTGAACTCTCATAAATGCCCTCCTCGAGTGAAAAAATTTATGGAATAGGAATACCTGGGGCGCCTGGGTGGCTCAGTCAATTAAGCATCAGACTCTTGATATCAGCTCAGGTCTTGATCTCATCAGGGTTGAGTTCAAGCCCTTCCTTGGGCTCCACGAAAAGGATTCTACTCATGTAATCTTTTTTAAATAAGAAAAAATATAAATAAAGGCATTTCGATTTCCACTTTTGAAAATGACCTCATTTTTCCCCCACTTCCCCATTGGGGTGTTTCCATTCTCTTATTTAGGCTCTTTCCCCATTAAATATAAATTCCCTGATAAAATAAATATATATTTATCAATTCTTTTGTTATGGATTCTGCAAAAATCTCTTCTCCAATGATTTTTTTTTTTTTTTTTTTAGTTAGTATTATCTCTAATTTTGATTATGGTACCTTTTGTTATAAAAATGTCGTCAGGTTGGAAGGGGTTGCACGTCAGTTACTGTTCTGAGCTGTAAGCAATGGAATCCAATCTGACCTGTTTAAGCAGAAGAGAAATTTATGAGAGACAGGTGCTCACACAACATTTGGGAGTGATGGCAAAAGAGGCCTCAACTTCAATGAAAGGAACATTCTCAGAACCAACGCGCTTTCAGGAGTCTGCCACCAGTACCAGAACCACACCGCCTCTACCCGTCTAAGCTCCAGCAAAACAGTGGAGGTCCGCGGGGGTTCCCTGAGGTCCCCAGTCAGCCTGCTTCCTCACTTCCGCCTGAGGCCTCGTCTGATTGGCCGGCCTGCGTCCCCGGCTGCACCTTGGTCCGGAAGCAGTCTGGGGAAATACTGCCTCCCTTGCGAAAGCAAGCCTCCAGGTGTGAGGTACTAGCCCAAGTTGGCCAGGGTGGCCAGAGATGTTGGTGCATTCACGAATGGCATCTTCACTGGAGCTTGTAAAATAATCTCCTACACATTCCAGTAGTTTCTGTGTTGTGGGTTTTCATGTAGAGGTCTTTAATTCCTCCAGAATTCGTTTTTTGCATAATTGGCATAGGAATCTAATGAAGAGCTTCCATCCTTCCCTCACTCATCTGTACTTTCACCGCTATCATATTCCATTTTCCTGTATGTACACGGGTGTGGGGTGGGTGGTCTATTCTGTTCCAGCACCTGTCCCCGGCCCAGCCCTCTGTATTTTCACTTCTGTAACTCGAATGTTTTGCTATCTGCAGGGCAACTCGCCTACCCACCCTCACTGTTCTTCTTTTTCAAAATGATATTTCCTTTCATAATTTTGATTTTCCATATGAATTCCGTAGTCACTTTGGAAACAAAAAATTCTGCAGGGTTTTGTTTGGAAGTTAGTTAAATTTAGGCAGAATTGACATTTTAATGCTTTTGGGTCTTTTTATCCATTACTCAGATCTTCTTTTATAATTTTTCCCATAAAGCTCTTAAACATTTTATGTGATGTGTGTTCCTTCGGTTCCTTACAGTTTTTGCTGCTATTGTGAGTTGGCTGATTTTTTTCACTTTTATTTTTTAATTTGTTGTTGCTGAAATATAGGCAAAGAAACACTGAATTTTATATGTTGCTCTGGTAATCAGCAACCTTGCTGAATTCTTTTTATCACTTCTAATAGTTTATCTGTTGAGGTCTATGCATTTTTCTATGCCTAAAAGTAGTTTTTCATTTCCTTTCTAAACTCACATTTTTTTCTTTCTTTTTCCTTCTTTCTTCCTTTCTTCGTAATGCATTAGCTAGTATTGCCTGCATAATGTTGAGCTGTGGCAGCAATAGCTGCCGTTCTTGCCTTGTTCTTGCTTTTAATGGAAATATTGCAGAAGTATGTGATGTCACTGCTCTAGGTTTTTATCAGATTAAGGAAGTTCCTTTCCATTTCTAGTTTTTCCTAAGAGTTTCTCTTTTAGATAAGAGTGGGTATTAAAATGGTGTTGGGAAAATTGGACAGCCACATGCAGAAGAATGAAACTGGGCTGTTTCCTTACACCACACACAAAAATAAACTCAAAACGGATGAAAGACCTAAATGTGAGATAGGAGTCTATCAAAATCCTAGAGGAGAACACAGGCAGCAACCCCTTCGACCTCAGCTGCAGCAACTTCTTCATAGAAACATCGCCAAAGGCAAGGGAAGCAAGGGCAAAAATAAACTACTAGGACTTCATCAAGATAAAAAGCTTTTGCACAGGGCGCCTGGGTGACTCAGTTGGTTAAGTGACTGCCTTCGGCTCAGGTCATGATCCCAGAATCCCGGGATCAAGTCCCACATCAGGCTCCCTGCTCAGCAAAGGAGCCTGCTTCTCCCTCTGACCCTCTCCCCTCTCCTGTACTCTCTCTCTCTCTCATTCTCTCTCTCTCAAATAAATAAATCTTTAAAAAAAAAAAAAAGCTTTTGCACAGCAAAGGAAACAGTCAACAAAACCAAAAGACAACCGACAGAATGGTAGAAGATATTTGCAAATGACATATCAGATAAAGGGCTAGTATCCAAAACCTATAAAGAACTTATCAAACTCAACACCCAAAGAACAAATAATCCAATCAAGAAATGGGCAGAAGACATGAACAGATATTTTTCCAAAGACATCCAAATGGCCAACAGACACATGAAAAAGTGCTCAACATCCCTCGGCATCAGGGAAATCCAATCAAAACCTCAATGAGATACCACCTCACACCAGTCAGAATGGCTAAAATTAACAAGTCGGGAAACGACAGATGTTGGCGGGGATGCAGAGAAAGGGGAACCGTCCTACACTGTTGGTGGGAATGCAAGCTGGTGCAACCACTCTGGAAAACAGTATGGAGGTTCCTCAAAAAGTTGAAAATAGAGCTACCCTACGATCCAGCAGTTGCACTACTGGGTATTTACCTCAAAGATACAAATGTAGTGATCTGAAGGGGTACGTGCACCCCAATGTTTATAGCAGCAATGTCCACAATAGCCAAACTATGGAAAGAGCCAAGGTATACCTCAACAGATGAATGGATAAAGAAGATGTCACACACACACACACACACACACACACACACACACACACACACACAC
>NW_027397073.1:12737096-12751539 GCF_003265705.2 Callorhinus ursinus | reverse complement strand
CACACACACACACACACACACACACACACACACACACACACACACACTGGAATATTATGCAGCCATCAAAAAAACCCTGAAATCTTGCCATTTGCGATGACATGGATGGAACTAGAGGGTATTATGTTAAGCAAAATAAGTCAATCAGAGAAAGACATGTATCATATGATCTCACTGATATGAAGAATTCTTAATCTCAGGAAACAAACTGAGGGTTGCTGGAGTGGTGGGGGGTTGGGAGGGATGGGGTGACTGGGTGATAGACATTGGGGAAAGTATGTGCTATGGTGAGCACTGTGAATTGTGTAAGACTGATGTATCACAGACCTGTACCTCTGAAACAAATAATACGTTATATGTTAAAAAAAAAAAAAAGAAGAAGAAGATAGGAAGGGAAAAATAAAGGGGGGGGGGAAATTGGACGGGGAGATGAACCATGAGAAACTATGGACTCTGAGAAACAAACTGAGGGTTCTAGAGGGGAGGGGAGTGGGGGGATGGGTTAGCCTGGTGATGGGTACTATCGAGGGCACGTACTGAATGCAGCACTGGGTGTTATATGTAAACAATGAATCATGGAACACTACATCAAAAACTAATGATGTAATTAATGTATGGTGATTAACATAACACAAAATAAAATTTAAAAAAAAGAAAAAAGAGTGGGTATTAAATTTATAGAGTAAGACATGTTATATTATTTCTTTTCAATCTGCATACATGGTAAACTTTCACTGATGGATTTTTCTGATGTTCTCACAATCCTGGGATAAACCCAAACTAGTAATGATCATTTAAAAAAAATACACTGTTTGGATTTAATTTGCTAATATTTGTTTAAGACTTGCAGTCTCTATTTATAAGTAATATTACTCTACAGGTTTGTTTCTCTTGTGCAAGCATACATACCTCAGAGACACTGTGGATGTGGTTCCAGACCACCACAATAAAGCGACTCAAGTGAATTTTTCGGTTTCCCAGTGCAAAGTTATATTTATACTATATTGTAGTTATTAAGTGTCAAATAGCATAATGTCTAAAAAAAGCACATACCTTTATTAAAAAAATACTTTATGGCTAAAATATGCTAACCACGCTCTGAGCTTTCGTCAAGTTGTAATCACCCATCACGGATCACCATACCAAATATAATAATGCAAATGTTTGAAATATTGAGAAAATTGCCAAAATGCAACACAGAGACAGGAAGTGAGCAAATGCTATTGGAAATAAAAAAAAAAGGGAACCTGTTACACACTAGCAGCACGCAGGGAAACACTGGTGAAGATGTCAGTCTACTTTTCTGCAACTGATCATAAGAATAAGGTTGGTTGACTACCCATTCTACTCCACATTTTCCCTGCCTTTTGCCAGCATTTCAGTTGGTTGAGATTCTTTGCTTGCCCAGGTGACCCAAACTTTAGTCTTGAGGGGTGTGACTCCTTGGTGATTCCACCCATATGGAGTTGATGTAGTCCTTTGTTACCCTTGACCATGGGGCAGGCAGTATGAACAGACACCCTAAGGAGTACGCCCCCAGCTTCCATGAACACTGTGCTTGCCCCTCTGTGCAGTAGCTCTCCTGTGCCCTTGACAAGTAGCACCAGCCCTCCAGCAATCACTGTGACCTCTCTTTTTACTTATCCCTTCATGGCTTCAGGACATTGAAATGCTAGGGAGCCATTTTAGTTCCAATTCAGGGGAACTAGTGCTGGGTCCACTGGTCGAAGATCAAGAGACTCTACAGCTGTGGGGATTGTTACCTGTGCGTGTTATGATGCTGGGGAAAACCAGATACGCAGAATATAGCTAGAGCTCCTTGTGGCATCGAATGGTCTTCTAACCATTCCACTCCTATTTTTCTGATGGATACACCCAAAGAATTGGAAACAGGTGCTCAAATAAATACAGGTACACCCACGTGTACACATGTTCGTAGCAGCACTATTCACAATAGCCAAAAGGTGGAAACAACCCCAGTGTCCACCACTGAGTGAATGGGCAAATAAATGTACTATGTACAGATGGTGGAATAATAGCCTACAGAAAGGAATGAAGGGTCCATACACGTTACAGTGTGGATGAACCTCAAAAATATTATGCTAAGTGAAAGAAGCCACACACACTCATCACTTATTGCATGATTCCATTGATACGACACTTCCAGAAGAGGTAAGTCCACAGAAACAGACAGCAGACTGGTGGTTGCCAGGGGCTGGGGAGGGGAAGGATTGAAGAACAACCACTTAACTGGGGAAGGGGTTTCTTTTTGGCGTAATGAAAATGTTTTGCAGACAGAGGTGGTGGTTGCACAACACTGTGAATACACTAAATACCACTGAACTATTTGCTTTAAAAAGGTTAATTTTATATTATGTGAGTTTCACTTCAATAAAAACAAACAAACGAAGCCCTCTTTGGTCTTATAATCATTGCACAATGAAGAGACAGATTATTCCCAAGCTATATTTCCTCTCATAGATGTTCATTTCTCTCCCAATTCCCCCTTTCTATATTTTATGGATATTCCTTTGATTAAATGTAGGTTTGGAGCTGCTCTTAATTTCAGGATAAATGTTTTAGATCAGATACAAAGATATTTGACAACAGAAAAACAAAAAGCGACGGATTGAGTTAGCATGCCTCTCTGATGTTACATACATCATAGGCACACCTTTGAGAGAGCCGTGTTCTTAGTGATTTTATGTAAAACCACTTTTGTTCATCATAAAATTATTATTATTATTATTATTTTAAAAGATTCCATCTATTTGACAGAGAGCGACACAGCGAGAGAGGGAACACAAGCAGGGGGAGTGGGAGAGGGAGAAGCAGGCCTCCTGCCAAGCAGGGAGCCCGATGCGGGGCTCGATCCCAGGACCCCGGGACCACGACCCGAGCCGAAGGCAGACGCTCAACGACTGAGCCACCCAGGCGCCCCTGTTCATCATAAAATTATTATTTCTTCTATGCTTGGAGCCCTACGAGACATCTACAACTGTGTAGAATCACTTCATGTGAAAAGTGACTTTAAGCAAAACAACCTAAATTTTAGATGGTTTACAATTGGTCCATTTGAAGAGCTTAAGCTCTGTAGGTGGGAGCGGCCCCCAAGGAGAGCACAGGTGCCCTTTCCATAACGAGCCCCCCCTTAAGGACCATAATACAGACCAATTAGGTGGAGGCAAACCCAGACATAACTCAATTTGTCAGAAGCCTTGCTCTGTTTCCCCCACGTGTTTGGGGTCTGATAAAATCCCATACATGGTTTGGCCCAACACGTTCTTCTCAGTATTTACATCCCAAGGGGAGTTTTAAGGGACATTTAATCCTCATGTTTCTGGTTCATTTTCCCTTAACTCTTCAAAACAAAGTTATGAAAGATTGCTTTGATCTCCAACAGGACTTGTTCACGAGAGACATGAGGCCATTACTTTCAAAACAGAAAGCTGTTCTTTGCCAAGAGTCCGGGGAGTTAACAGCATGACGTTTGGGCTTCATCAGAGCACCTGACCTTTGGGAGCCAACTGGGTCCTAAACTTGGCTCAGGGAGGCCTCCCGCTCTCCAGCCTAATAAAGCCCATTAATTAACTGTCAGACCAGCTGTGTAACAAGTGAACTTTTAGTGGCTATGCCATTTTCTTGGTTCCAGGCCAGAAATAATAGGTATAAAACTTACACTGTTAGTGAGACATTTCAGAGAGAAATTAGTATTTGCATAATGGAAGGCTGCCTTCCAAATAAAATGTGCATTGCACGGCATGTATTTTTTTTTAATTAAAATGTAAATATATCTGTTCACGGCAGCCTTCTTTGGGTTCTTACAAATACCATATACTCTTGAGGATGAATGACTATGAAGCTCAAATCAGATTCACTGCCCTATTGCTCTAGTGTTTGGGGAGTTCAAGGCCCAAGGCATTAAGATGGGAAGGAAGTACATTGTAAAAATATGACAAAAATAAACGTGAACTATCTTCTGATGAGACCACATAAAAGGCACTAGACTGGGGCATAATTCAACTTTAATTTGTCAGGAATAGAAACCAAGTCATGCCAGGTATGAACAAAAAGAGGACTTTGTTGTCAAGATATGGGGGGTATCCCGCAGCAGTGAAGAACGAGCTAGACATGACCTTTAGGAAGGGCAGGAGCAGGAGAAGCAGACTTCTCACTGAGCAGGGAGCCTGACTCCCAGGACCCCGGGATCCTGAGAGCTGAAGGCAGATGCTTAACCGACTGAGCCATGCAGGTGCCCCGAAATGTGAAAAGGTCTCATACTGAAGTGAAATTTAACTACTACCCTCTGGTTCACTATCTAGACTTTGAGCACACAGATCAATTCTTACACAATGTACACATGATAATCCTTTATATAATCCACATTCTGTCCTCCTAGGGTTTTCTCCTATTCTGGCTAAGCACGTTTAATGGCTTCAAACAGTCTTCATATAATGGATTTTTTTCATCCTGTCTAACCTCTTCTACACATAATTTCGTCTCAAGTGGTCCTCTTAAAATGCAGTATCTAGGATGGAATATATACTCCAGACATGGTCTGGACAATAAACTTCTAGTAACGTGGCTTTGGATTGTATTAGCATTACCTTGTTGACTCAGATTGTGCTCGTGGGCCAGGCATGAACTGTTGCTAAATGAGTTCCCCCTTGTTAATTTTATGCAATTAACTCTTTATATAGTGCAGATAATACAGGATTCAAGTTGAAAAGGAACACTGAGTAGTTATTGTTTACATTATTTTTAAGTCTGACCCTGTCTTCCATTATATTAACTGTCTTCCCCCCACCAATTGATAGGCATGGATTTTACCTCTTACTCTTAAGTCACAGAGTAAAAAAAAAAAAAAAAAAAAATTGAACTGACCTGGGACAAGTACAGAGCCTCTTGATCTGGACTAGAAATGTCTCCACCAATTAACACTGACCAGCATTCTTTGCGTACTGCCCAAATGCAGGGTTTTTCAGAACATGTCTGATGAAGGAACTGTTTCTCTAAATATTAAGATTTACTTAAAAAAAACTTTTTTTTCAGGGTGCCTGAGTGGCTCAGTTGGTCAAGCGCCTGACTCTTGATTTCGGCTCAGGTCATGATCTCAGGGTTTGGGATCAAGCCCTGGTCAGGCTCCATGCTCAGTGGGGAGTCTGCTTCAGATTCACTCTCTCCCTCTCCCCTCCCCACCCCATTCCTCTCTCTCTCTCAAATAAATAAATCTTAAAAAAAAAAAAATGAAAATAATTAAAAAAGGTCTCAGAGTATGATTGTGCCCAATGAACTGTTAAGAATATGGAATGCTCTAGTATGTGTGTCTGTGTATACAGACACCATCTTGTGGAATCCTACAGAACACCCCTGGGAAACACTGCTGACCCGATTCTATTACCCTGCAGTGTGCAGGTTGCCAATCTGTTCCACTGAGATTTAAACGGGCAGCTTGATCAAGGATTCTGCTCTCATCAGTGTACACTCTGGTCTACAGCAAGCTTCTGTTCTTCCAATCTATGAGCTCTATCAAAGGAGGAAATGAGGAGAGAGAGTTAAGAACTGAGCCAAATGATTGAAGAATAATAAAGGTGTATGCTGGCTGGGAGATTTCAGCCACACAAGATCCCAGATCTCGACATGGTGAAAACATTATGTTAAAGAGTGAGAAACAAAAGTTGAATCAAAGGTTGAGCCAATTGACCAACTGAGATCCAGAAAAAGAACCCAAGCGTAGACGCTGGGACAGTTTGGTGTAGTCATGAGTAGTGACAGCTGGGTTTTAAGTCAAAATCCTGGGGCATCTGGCTCCACCCTTGATGGTCAAGATCCTGCCCGAGTGGATGCTGAACTTGTCCCTGAGAGAGAGTTAAGAATCGTCTCTCTCTCTGTCCCCTGCCAATATTATGCTGTCTGCCCCATTGGTTCTCGCTATCTTTGTTCTTCTAAGCTAGGGGTGACAACATAAACTCCTTTTGTTGTTTTTAGGGTATCCCATAGGCCTTGATTCCTCTGGGGCGTTAGCCTTCCTGACACTCTTCTTCTTCTCCCTCCCTTCCTTTCTTAGTCATTTTTCAGACTTTCTCCCCTCTTGCATCTTTACTGCATTTCTATATTTTAATCTTTTATGAGTTCTATATACCCATTAGCACCTACCTTTGTTCTTGGACCATTTCTACTCAAGCTGCAATACCCTACAGCTGCATTTCTTTGTATAGTGAATGCATTCCTGGCGGGGGGGGGAAGGAATTTCAGTAAACTGAATTAAATTTTTAACACCGTGGGGAGTTTGAAATGTACAGATACTTCCAATGGGATACTTTTTCTATAATATTGAAGAATGCTTTTGTAAGTCAAATAACTTCTCATTTGCCCATTTTGTAAGTTTACAAATTTAGTTTTTAATAAAACTAGTCATGGTTAATCTAAATCAAGAAACACTGCATTTTAAAGTTTATCAAGTACAAAGTATCCGGTCAGTTGACCAGAATTCATTGATGTGATACATAACTGTTCCACTTTACAGTATGATTTAAGTTCCACAGTTAGTAAATTAAATGAGATCATTTTATAAGTACTCACAGTACTGACTCAATGTGTGATGTGCATGATGGATAATGAATCTACACTGGCCCTTCTTTTTTTTTTTTTTTTTAAGATTTTATTTATTTATTTGACAGAGAGAGAGACGGCGAGAGCAGGAACACAAGCCGGGGGAGCGGGAGAGGGAGAAGCAGGCTTCCTGCTGAGCAGGGAGCCCGACGTGGGGGCTCGATCCCAGGACCCTGGGATCATGACCCGAGCCAAAGGCAGATGCTTAACGACTGAGCCACCCAGGTGCTCTCCTAAATTGTACTTTCTATTGTTGCCCTTCACACTGCTTACTCATTCACCAAACTTCACTGAGTGCGTAGAATATTCTAGAAACTTGGAATACAAGTGCCCCTGGTTTAATTCACAACAATTACTTAGAGTATTCACTGCCAGGCACCCAATCCTAAATACCTGTGCATGTGTTAATTACTAATTAGATGGGGACTGACACAATCCCAGGCAGCAAGCAGGCCTAGAAGCATTCCAGAATCAAGCTGGAGAAAAGTACAAATGGGAACCTCACAGATGCTGGAACACAACCATGGGCTCTTTCCTTGTACAGGGAAGGACCAAGAATCAGGGGTGAGTCCTCGGGAAAGGGACAAATGGAAATCCAATTCTGGCCATGCCTCAGTAGCCAGGAGGAGGAGAAGAAGTAACAATGTATTAGAACCTGGTCCCCGTAAGCCAGCCACAGGGACACTCTTCTTCTCTCTCCCTTCCTTTTCCAAGCACTTGGCAGGTACTGGTTCGTTCAGTCCTTACAACACCCCCAGGAGGTAGATTCTGTCATAGTTTCTATCTTATAAATGGGACAACTGAAGCACAGAGAGGTAAAGTATCCTGCCCGAGGTTATACAGCATGTAAATGGCAGGGCTGGGGTCCATCCAGGGAGCCTGGCCCTAGAGCCCGTGTCTCGTTGGTTACGGGCTCAAAGTGAGGTGACAACTGGTGGAAGCTTCTCGGCCCTGTCATGCCGCACAAGCGCAGGGATTATTAGTGCTGCACATTGCCTACATCGGACGTTAGATTCACCCACACACATGCTCCTGATTTACCCAGTCATAACTTAATCAGATGATTTACACACATCCTCTACAGTTGGAACAAGCACACAGCAAACCTAGTTCTGGTGTGGTACGCAATTGAGACATGTAAAAAACCCAAATAACTTGTGGAGAAATTAGATTTTGCCCTGGGACGTGAGGTGATAGAGCACCTCAGGTCAGAGGGACCTCAAAGGCTCCCCGATCAGAGCTCACTGCCCACTCGACTATCTCCCACATTCCCATAAATCTGAGTGCCCTGGGCGTCTGGATAATGAATTAGAGATGGGTACTGGTGGATGCGTGCCCAGGAGACAAGACCTTTAAAGAGTGATTCATTAACCCATACAACCCTTCACAGCTGAAAATGTCAAAGCCGGGGGCATCTTTCCCAAACACGGGCGGGACCATGTCTCCTCTGCTGAAAACACACTCCTGCCTCTCCTATACCACCGGGTAAATTCTCCGTGTCGGACTCAAGGCCCTTGGAGAGTTGGCCCCTTCCCCCGGCTCCCCCTGGCAGGCTCTGCATCCTGCATGTTCCGGGGGCCTCCTGGCACCCCTTGCCCTGCCCTCCTGCTCACCAGGCCCAGCTCGGATCTGCTACCCCAGGAAGCTCCTCTCCCACAGCCCTGCTACCCCAGGCTGCCAGAGAGGCAGGGCTGGCCTCTGCCCTTACCCTTGAGGCTCTGTGGACTATAGTCACATGGCAGAGTTGTCTCCAAACCCCGCCAAGGAGAGGAGGACACCCCATGTCCTGCTGGGGAGGAAGCTCACCGGTTCTGGAGCCAAGTCTGCAGGAACAACGGGGACGGAAGACGCAGCTCCAAAGAAAATACTATAAACCCACAAAAGACAGGGGGCCCCACGGTGCCTGGCAGGGATGGGGCGGGGGGCCCACGGCGCCTGGCAGGAATGGGGCAGGGGGGGTCCCTCTAAGCCACCGCTCCTCTAACTCCCTCATGGCATGGCCACACACACCGAGAGCCCACTCACCATTCCTGAGCACCCAGGGAGAGGGTGGTGAGGTAAAGAACATGGAAGATGGGTGAGCAGGTGGTCCCCCGAGCCCATTCTCCGGTTGCGGTATTCTCCTGCACTCACCCTTCATTCAGCAAGTCAGCTCTCGGGCCTTGGGTCCCAGTGACCGAGCTCCGGGCTGGGAGCGAAGGGAAAGACGGGCCCTGCCCTCCAGGATGGCCAGGCCCCTGGAGACGTGGGGCCGATTGCTGGGAGGCACAGAGGAAATCCGGGTCCCTCCACCCGAGAAGTGCTGGAACCAAGGCCTCAGGCAGGGGTGATGTCCTCGGGCTGGCCTGGGGTCATCCATGGGGGCAGTGTGGAGGGCAGAGGGCCACTCCCGGTCAGTCAAGGGTGAGCGTGGCTTCTCGCCACATGTGGCTATCCCAGGACTTCGCTGCCTTCCCTCTCCTGGGCCATTCCCTCCATCTCTTCTATTTATTCCACTTGTCCTTGGGGGCCACCACACGTTCCTTCTCCTCCAAGAAGCATTTCCTCCTCTGGCTTCCAGCGGCCTCCCCCTTCCCCTTCCCCTTCCCTGAATTTCTACAGCCATAAGTACCTGTGGCATAAAATTAAGTGCTTGTAGAAATCACTACATTTGGACTTTTTTTTTTAGGTTGGAAACTACTCGGGCATAAGGGTTACTTCTCATACTTTGTTTTATCCCCAACAGGGCATAGCACAGAGTCAGCACCCAACACGTATTTACAGCTGATAAAAACACTGCAAAAGAGATTCTCCCTTTTCTGTGTCTGTTGCCCTCCCTCCCGGATCGCAGCAGGAAGAACGCACAGACTGACATGACCCATGCTGAGTCCCCTTTCTTGGCTGGCCTGGGAAAGCCTCTTGGGGTGGGGGGTTGCCTTGGAGGAGGGAAGCGTTTTGCAGATGGAGGGCAAAATCAGGCTGTGGGCTTTTGGAGGAGGCAACATTATAATTTGCATTTTTCTGCGGAGTGAGAACTCTGTAATTTAGGATTTTGCCTAATTGCTGTTTAGAGTTCCCGGGACTGTTTCTCTTCAGGCAGTCATGTGTTTGTTGGAGAGGTGCGCTATTAATGGTTCTCCATCTCCATCCAGATGAGGAGCAGGTCAGTCCTGAGTTCTGCTTTTTTTTTCTTTTTTTTTTTCTGGAACCCTGATTTGTTCGGCCCCTGGAGAAGAGTGGTGCCGGCGCTGTCGAGGAGTTTCAAGCACGGATGTGCAGGCTGTGTCTTTGGTCTGTGGCTGTTCTCATTTCAGCTCCGATCTCAGCTCCAAACGGCTGGTAGCCAGAAAGGATGGGACGCCAGGGGCGGGCACACCCCCGTTCTCTCTACAGCCGGGCTCCCCCTGCGCGTGTGCGTGAGGCTGCAGTCTTTCTCTTTCTCGCTCCCACTGTGGACATTTTGGAAAGTTACCTACTTCCTTTGCAAGGTGACTTCTGCGCGCTCCTAAACGGTAGGAAGAATGACAAGCAGCTACCTGGGGTACCTGGGGAGGGATCAGGTGCTAACGGAATCCCTTGCTTCCTGTGATCCCCACGTAGATTCGGACCCGTCCAAAACAAACCCACGCTGTCTCCCTCCATCCCAATCGGGGTACCACAGCAAAAAAAAATTTTTTTAATAAGGGCACACAACGAGAACAGAAGTTAGGCCATTTTTACCGATTGTGGGCAAACACCTTGGCAAATATAAAACAACAGCACTTTCTATTCAGCTTTTACAACTGGAACTCCTTGTGGTTTTAAGTTCAGGCGACAGATGTTAAAGCCACAGGGAGCAGAGACCATGCTGAGAACATCGCGTTCTCCCACTGTCCTATCTCCTGGGCCATCGCTGGATTCGGAGGCCTTCACATGGGGCCAAACCTTCCTTCCAGGTTAGGCTCAGCGGAAAATGAACATTCTGGAAGTTTTGAGAGGGGTAAAAAAGCCCATTGGGCTTTGCTACAACATAACCCAGGGGTACACACAGAAGAGCGTGCGCATGCACGCGTGGGTGGGGAGGTGCGTGCAGGGAGGCAGGCACTGTTGACGGGGATGGAGCTCTGCGAATGGTCAGCTCACTCAGCACTGCAAAGTAAGGACAACGGCTCCTATGACCTGTTTGCCTTCTAGGGGCCAGATGCCGCACGCACATTATCTTATTTGAATCTCTAAAACAACTCTATAAAGTGTCATTATCCCACTTTTATAGATGAGGAAACAGACTCAGATAACGGATGCATTTGTCATTGGCTCGGGCTGCCTTAACACAGAACCACAAACTGTGGCTTCACTCAACATCAGATTCCCTCACAGTCCTAGGGCCTGGAAGTCTGAATTCAAGGGAGCAGCAACGCCATGCTCCCTCGAGCTTCTGGAGAGAATCCTTCCTTGTCTCTTCCTAGCTCCTCGTGGTGGCAGCTGTGGATCCTTGGGGTGCTTGGTTTGCAGCTGCGTCCCTCCAGTCTCTGTCTGTGACCCCCCCATGCCGCTCTCCCCCTATGTGTCCTGACGTCTGTGTCTCCTCCTCTTCTTGTAAGAACCCTGCTCATATTGGATTAAGGACCTACCCTACTCCAGTAAGACCTTACCCCAACGAATTACATCTGAGTGACTCTGTTTCCAAATAAGATCACATCCTGAGGTACAGGGCGGCGGGGGGCGGGGGGGAGATTTTCAACGTATCTTTTTTGCAGAATATAATTCAACCCACAGCACATACGCAAAGTATCTTGCCTCAAGTAACACTTCCAGCAAGTACACAGAAAATCTGAACCAGCACCAACTCCCAAACTTTTTCTTTCCCATACACTAATGTATGCAATTGCATTAATTGATGCGTGTGGGATGCTCCAGTTTATTCTAGCTTTGTATTTTCTTTTCTTTTTTTTTTTTTTAAGATTTTATTTATTTATTTGACAGAAAGAGACACAGTGAGAGAGGGAACACAAGCAGGGGGAGTGGGAGAAGGAGAAGCAGGCTTCCCGCGGAGCAGGGAGCCCGATGCAGGGCTCGATCCCAGGACCCTGGGATCATGACCTGAGCCGAAGGCAGACGCTTAACGACTGAGCCACCGAGGCGCCCCCTAGCTTTGTATTTTCTTACCCACAACCGGCTTTGCAGCTCCAGTTACTGGTCCCTGCAGTGGGGAGAGGAGAAGGAAGATGGTGGTCAGGGCTGAGGAGCTGAGTCAGACTCAAGAACCGTGTCTGCATCAGAGGCCCAGTCAGGAAAACAGAAATTACACTAAGTATTCGAAACGAGGAAGATTTAATACAGGAATTTGGTTATCAAAGTGTCAGAAGGACTAAGAGGTGAGAGAGAGAGAGAGAGAGAGAGAGAGAGAGACTATAAAAGGAACAAAAAAAGAGAGACTCTGACAGGAAGTCACGTGGGCAGAATGGCGGCCGAGGGCTTTGAAGAAACCTCTCTCACCTAACTTTACAAATGTATGGTTAAGGGAAAGGGAAACTGTTAAGGGAAAGAAAGGGAAACTGTTAAAGCCTTGAAATGATGTAAGAGAAGACCAAAGCCGCCACTCACCTCACAGGCATTTGCTATCCACAGTGTTCTGGGCCTTGGGTTTTAAGAGGTTATAGCTCTGGTGGCAGTGGGTAGAGCCGAGGACCACACAGGCTGAAATGTCAGATCAGAGAAACCTACCCGAAGCCAGGACCTCTGACGAGTGCCACTCTTGAACTAGAAAAAAACACCATTCAGAAGGACAATAAGGATGCTTGCTTGTCTGAATCTTGGCTCCCAGTAAAGGAAGAAACAAAACCAAAAGTCTCCCACGAAAAGTCTCCCAAAAAAGTCTCCCAGGAAAGTTCCTAACCACAAGCCTACACTCATATAGTCTGTGGCCACAGTCCATAGTTTTCAAGCGCCACCCCCCCCACCGCCCCGCAAATCTGAAGCCCAAAATTTTAAGAGGATTCCAGGCTCGTAGCATCCCAGGTGGCAGGCAGACGCAAACACGAGAACTCTCTTGACGGAACACACTCCAGATCCAGACTCACCACAGGTACAGTTCCAGGGAACATGAGCTCACAAGGGAGACCAGCAAACATGTGAGGAAACAAGTCACCATACGTGAGAGACGACAGAAACAGCGGCCAAGGAATGAGTCACAAAGATGGCAGGTGTTGGAATGATTAACAGTGAAATTGGAGGCTTTCATGTGTTTAAATAAATAAATGCATGTTAAAATATTATAAAGAAAACAAGAGACCATAAACTGACTCAGCCTTGTCGAGGAGGTTTTGATTGCAATGGAAAAATGGAAGTTGCCTGCAGACAGCACCTTTGTGTTCAGAGAAGTCTGACTTTCTCCAGGGGGTTAAGTTGAGGACCGGGTGCAGGGTGGGGTGTGAGGGGGTGTCCCTTTGGGGGCACGGGCAAGTAACATTACTCCACCATAAGGTGTCTCTAACTGGACATGATTGGGGAGTTGCTGAAAAGACAGAATATTTTGGAGGGGCAGGGAGGTGTTTCATTGTAAAGAGAGAGGTGGGTGCAGGGAAGAAGGCATAATATATCAATATGTGGGGACCACAGGTGGGCAATATGGTGGCCTCCCCTGAAAAGGAAGTGAGCCCAGTCCCTGCTCCCTGGCAGGGCCTGGCTTGTGGGGCATCTGATGAGGCTCATTCGTGGACCCTGGGGCTTCCAAACTCCCCCCGCCAATCAAGAATGAGATTAATTTTTCTGCCAAGCCCAGTGGAAGCGAGGTTTAGTCTCATGTAATTTGATTTAAATGAAGATATGTGTTATTTCTTTCATATCTGATTTTGTGGAATGAGATTCACACATACCGCACAGCACAAAAAATCTCTATGGCTCTGGGGAATTCTTTTCCCCATTTATGCCTGGGGGACAATCTTGGCACATCCTATGCAGGAAAAGGGGGTGCTTGCCTCTCAGGAGGGAAATTCTAGGTCCCCCATGAGCTGGCTACAAAAGAGGCAAGCCTTTCCTTTGTCTCTGGTATTTAGGGAATTGTAAAGCTGGTGGGAGGGCGAGGAATAGGAAGGAAATTCATAAAATGATAAGAAGATCAAAATACCAATTCACCTGCCAATTACAGGCTCTCGGGTACTCCCAAGCACTCGCCCTAAGAGTGACTTGGTTCCACGAGGGGATGGAAGAGGCAGTCTGAATATTTCATTTCATGTTTAGAAACAGAAGTAGAAATCAAGCAGCCTGGTCTCATTTCTTTAATGTTCAGTTCATTGAAGATGCTCGGGATATGTGATCCACTGTCAATGCCTTTGACTACCATTGTTAAGGAATCACTGGCAGAAGTAATTTCATCCCAGACCTATTCTGTTTGGGCAGGATCTGTGGTTACAGCTATTGATTTTTTTTTTTTTTTTTTTTTTTTTGTCCTGTCTCTTCCTGGTTGAGAGAGCTCTTTAGGTTAGAGTTGGTAGCAGGAAATTCCTGCCCAGGAGGTTAGTTGCTTGGGAAAAGAAAGTTCCAGAAGATAAAAACCTTTGAGGTTTGTTTCTTTGTACTTTTTTAAAAGCATTGCTATGCAGGATTTTCACACTTTTTCTATGATAAGCTTGTTTTTCTTGATGGAAAGAATATCAGGAGTAAAAAAAAAAAAGAAAGAAAGGAAACGGTCATTTAAAAGGGAGTATTTGGGGGTGCCTGGCTGCCTCAGTTGGTAGAGCATGTGACTTGATCTTTGGGTCGTGAGTCCGAGCCCCACGTTGGGTGTAGAGCCTACTTAAAAAAGAAAGAAAGAAAGAAAGAAAGAAAGAAAGAAAGAAAGAAAGAAAGAAAGAAAGAAAAGAAAAGAAAAGAA
>NW_027397073.1:12720419-12736996 GCF_003265705.2 Callorhinus ursinus | reverse complement strand
AAAAGAAAAGAAAAGAAAAGAAAAGAAAAGAAAAGAAAAGAAAAGAAAAGGGAGTATTTTGTCCGTATTCTCACTTCCAATAGCTGAAGAGAGGAAACGTTGGTATATAAGCCTCAAATTTCACCCAGCTTCTCTAACATCTTGTCCTCTTTGAACAACCGAGGTACAGTGAGAAGCTCTTTGCTTATCTCCGATGCCAGAGATTTATACTAAGAACTGACTTTGGGCATTTCAGCGACATCCTGTGGGGCCTGAACTGAACCATCAGAAATAAGTGTTTAACCGTATTTTCCCACAAGGGGCACTGATGTTCTGAAAACGAGGCACCCTAGGCAGGCAGTGTGAAGTCAGAAGGAGCACCGCCTCTATCCCACAGGTGCAATTAATAAATCTCCAGGAGCCTCAGAGCCTAAACCTCGGTGATTCCCATCTCCCACCCAGACGAAGGCATCGACCTCCTGGAAATGAACGATGGACACAAGTTTACATTTGAATATCGTGTCACCCACATCGAACGTCACGGTACTAGTCCAAGTGGACATACCGAGTTGACGATCTGGTTCTGTTGGCAGAGGCCTTTAGCCTAATCAAGAAATTTATGGGCAGACAGATTTGCTAGGGAGCCAGACGTCTTTTCTAAATCGAGACATCACAAGTCATTTAGCAACTGATCTACAGTGTCCCTGAGCTTCCTCGAGGTCAATTAGAGGACCTTATCCATTTAGTTCAGCTTTATGACTTTAACAAATGACTTGCTGGGGGTTTTTGCTTTCTTGCTTGCTTGCTTACCAGAACTAATAAAAACTTCATGGAGATTTAGAGACACGTAATGAAATCAGGAGCATTAGACTCCCTGGCTACCTGTTCTAGTCTGTATTTGGAAATTCCATGCCCAGCTTTGAAAAAACGGATGGACACCAGCGAAGGAACGGGGTATATTGATATTTAGCCTCCCTGGAGGCAGGAGACCTTGAGAGGAAGGAAGAGTAACATCACAGGACGTCTGGTGCCTGCCACTTAGCCTGGAGCCAGCCACTCACGGATGTGATAACTTTTCTGGCTTCTGCCTCCGAACACATTCAGTGAAAGTCGGTGACTTCGTTGGTATTTCAGACAAAGAAATGAGGGCATCGAGTGAAAACAGACAGGGCTTTAAAGCTTTAAGAATGGCAGCTTTTTGTCAAAATTCCAACAAAAATAGTTTTCAGGCTCCCCCTCGCCCTTTATTAAGGCAACAGGAGAGTCGAGATCCAAAGTTCTGTGTAACCCCTCTCAACTAAAACTCTTAACAACAACAGATAGTTCTTTGGCACAGTTTACACTATTCTTGGCAAGGCTCAGATGTCAGGTGACATTAAAGGTGATTATATATATATACACACAATGAAGTCAGCTTATAATTAACTTCTGTTAGATTTACTAATTTAACTGCATAGGGGTTAAAAGCTTCTACAAGACAGAGGATACCATAAGCAAGTCGATGATGACATATGACACAATGAGACACAAAGTGCTAATTTCCTTAATATACAAAGAGCTCTTACAATTGAATAAAAAGATAAGTTAACCCAATAATGGGCTTTCACATATGTTACAAATATTTTAATCTGCCATGACATTTATTCTTTGATTATATTACTTTGCAGTTGTCACAGGCTTGCATTTTATGTGCTTAAATCTGTATGTCTATCGCCATCATGCTTAGAGAGGCATGCCTCATTCTGAAAATCATCTATTTGATTTTGGATTTAGGAGGGCATTAATTTCTGATCCACCTGTAGAATTTGTGGTGGGTGGTTAATAATACAAATAGACTCACATTTGCCAAAATAACTAGCCCGTTGTTCCAGTTTCATATAGTATTTACACTACACTGGTGTGTAGTGTAACCTTCATCATATATTCAATGCTTATGTGTGCTAAAAATAAAAAGTAATTTCGGTTGAGTGCCGTGAATTAATCGGTGGTGCTTACAGAGGTGGTGTTTGCAACATGTGGATGTCCTTCCTTTCCCCTCTGCCCTAACCCCTTCCTCCCCAGAGACCAAAAACAGAGGGAAGGAAGCCAGGGGAACATTAAACAAGGTCTGCTGCTCTGGATAATGTCTACGAAGAAAACGAGCAGGCTGAGGTTTTATGATTTACACTGCTTTGAGAACCCTGTGCAAGGGCCACGCGCTGGGCCCTCACTCCACACAGGGCACTGTTCTAGGACTCACCTGGAAGACGGGAAGACATCAGTCCATCCTCATGACCACCCACCAGGTGGGTGCTCTGATCATCACCCCGATTTTAGAGATGAGGCACCAAGCCCAGAGATGTCATGTCACTTTCCGCAGAATCATTTGGAAGGACAATGGCCTAAAATGTGGCTCAGCCAGCCCATCCGCAAAGGTGATGGGAGCATTCCCTTCTTTAAAACACTTCCTCTCATCCAAGACGAGAGTCCACAGACACGCTGAGGAAGGTCCCCGCAGATGGGCCCCAGGGAAGCAGCACTACCATGCGGCCATGAGCCTGAGCTAGAAAGTGATCAAGCCAGGTGAATTTGATCTTCTGAGAAAAGGAGACTGCCACTCATTTCTAGGTACTCATTTCACTCCTGCCTTTTCACAGCAACGCTTCTCCTTTCCAGGAAAGCTAAGGCAAGGGCTTTTCATCTGTTTAACTGGCTTAGGAGGGCAGGGCAAAAACCTTTCTACCACGAAATCTCATGGTAGCGTGGAGAATTCTGGCTCTGAATCTTCGGAGCTTAGTAGCCTCTGGGTGTTTTCGTTATTTGTGGTCAATTGTTGAGTTAGCCGACTCTCACTGAGTGTCCTCATGGGCCAGTAAGTGCCAGGCAGCGGGGCGGGTGGTAAAGTGGTGATATAGCCCCAGGCAGGCCAAGCACTGGGACATGGCCCCTGCTATGATGGCGCAGGAGGCTTCTGCCCGGGGGATGCTTCCTCTGAAATGGGGCTCTGTTTACATGAATTCAGAAGAAGCAGACACTAGATTTGAATCAGACATCAGGACTCGCGGATTCCTGGGCCCGCTCTCTATCTTGCCATCTTCGTAACCATACCCTATTCAGTGTTCTTCTCTGGAAACTGAGAACACCAACAGAGCTCTGCGTGTCTCTCAAGGTGACTGCAAGCACGAAGTGTAGGTCAATGTTTTCTGCAGTGGGGAAGTTGCCAGATCGATACAATGCTTTACTACTGAAAACAAGAACTCTTGTTGATCCATTTGGTTTTGCTTTTCGGCGGTGGTTGTGTCTATGTGTGTGTTTGGTGGTTGTTCTTTTTTTTTTTTTTTTTTAAAGATTTTATTTATTTATTCATGAGAGACAGAGGGAGAGAAGCAGAGGGAGAAGCAGGCTCCCAAGGAGCAGGGAGCCCGATGTGGGACTCGATCCCAGGACTCTGGGATCACGACCTGAGCCGAAGGCAGATGCTTAACCATCTGAGCCACCCAGGCGCCCCTGGTGGTTGTTCTTTACCATCTTGGTACGAAGGAACTGGTGTGGCTGGTTCTGGACTTGACTGGCTGGTTGGTCCCAAGTCAGAAAGACACAGTCTCTCCTCATGCCTTGCAGTCACTTCCAACTCCCTGATGAGGAATGGGCTGCTTCATTTTTCTTGTCAGTTCAAACCACATCCTGCCCATTTCCACCTTCCAGAAGACAGCTCGTGACACTGGTGGTTTTAAGATGAGGCAGGCTTCTTGGTGAAGAGATAGCAGACGCCTTTTCACAGAAGTGAAAATAATTCATCCAGTGGTTAACGTGTCAGGTCTGGGCACGGAGTTTACCCCCCACCTCCAACTTGATCCGAATCCCTGATTTGGAGAGTGAATTGCTATTCAGCCTTCTCTCACTATCTTGACTCTGATAGCTTTCTGGATAAAAGTAAGCCCGAGGCAGGAGACAGAAGGGCCACCAGGAGAGGGCTGCACGCTGTCCGGACAGGGGCCTGAATTGAGCTGAGGGCCAAGGCAAAGACTGCAGTAGCTGGAAGGAACCACGCTGAGCTTTTAATCAGTTTATAGATGAGGACACGTCCTCATTTTACCACTGAGGAAACTGAGTCCAGGGAGGCACAGTGCTTTGACCAAGGAGACAGTCTGTTAGAAGCAGAGCTTAGATTGGTACCTGGGTCTTGGAGACCCTGGCTTGAGCTCATTCTAAATAGACCAGCTGGACCCACACCTGCAACTTAAGGATTACTGACATCACTGGAGTTGGTGAATTCGACCTGGTGAATGAGCTGGGTCCTTGGACACATCTCATAGCTGGAAGCTGGTTGTGAAAGAGAGAGGACAGGGCCAGCATCAAACAGCCTACGAAGCCTAGGCTCCGGCCACCAGGCAAGCAGGGACACCAAATGAAACAAATTTTTTGAAAGACTGTGACACTTGAAGAAGAGAAAAAGGAGGGGGAGGAGAAGCTGAGGCATTATTATTCAAGTAATCGTTATTAGAAAATTGTTAACTCTTTGGAATTTTTAAACCGATGGAATCTTTATTTTTAAATGCACGATGATAGACACCACAATCTTTCCATTGTTCACAGGAAGCAAGGGAGAATCATGGATGGGAGAGCCACGGCCTAAAGCCGGGCTGCGGAAGGAACCAGACCCCGGCTGCTGGAGTCCAGGATTCGGGAGCAGCCTGGGTTGGCGAGTGATCCGAATGTGCACCCCACAGCCCCATGAGGCCCAGTGGGTGCACAGGACCTGTCTCTGCGTCTCTTCCCAGAGGCCCCGGAAAGGCGAAGGCAACCCTGACTGTAGGAAACAGCATTTTTCAAAGACATCTCCCCCAGAGACTTCTGACCTTGGACAGTGTTTATGGCCAGGTTGAGGGCACCACTTATCTTTCAAGGGTACGAGACGGCTTGTAAATGGTTGACTTATTAACTCGGCTTCGGTTTTCAGTGGGAAGCCCAAGGCCTGAATGACACTCTGCTGCTGGGGTGGGTGCCAGGGGCAGCTCTGGGTGCCCCATAGCTCTAGGCCGTGGGCCTCCGGCTTACAGCCTGCGCCGTGGCCTCCCTGGGGGCGGAGGTGGGCCATCGCCTGGATGCAGAAGAAGCAGGAGGTGGAGGGGGCCTTCTGAGCAGACAGCCAGCACCTGGAAGGGTCCATCCCGGACCTGTCCCAGCTCAGAGCGGGAGCTGAACACAGCCCCGCGGCGGGGCGCCTTCCCCCGCCGCGGTTTAACTGACAGCCGGCTGGGCCGGTCACAGCTTGCACCATCAACCACTGTGCCAACCGAGGGACCAGACGAGCCTTTTCCTACCCCTAGGGTCAAAAACGAATTTCCTTTATGGCTCTCCTCTCCACCATCTCCTGTTACCCCCTATTTTTAGGTCTCAAGTTGGTTTTGTGTGTGTGTGTGTGTGTGTGTGTGTGTGTGTGTGTGTGTGTGTGTGAGATGGTGGATGATTTTCCTTTTACACATGCAAGCCTCAGCCCGGTGTCTGGCCCCCGGCCCCTGGCTTCCTTTCTTGATTCAAGGCGTGCTGGGGGCTACTGGTCACCCCTGAGCGGCGCCGGGCGCCCACGCGCCCCACAACACAGGTCCCCGTGGGGATGACCCCAGCCACACGGCCAACAGTGAATTCAGGGCTGGGGCATGTCCAGTGCATTCAGGAAGCCTTTTGCTCACTCGAGAAGGACTATTCTCCCTGACAGCTGTGCCTCCAACTCCCCAATAAGGTCCTCACCTGCCACGAAGCTCTCCCCACAGAAAAGCGATCAGCCTTCCCCTCAGACGAACCCCACCTGCACACTCCCTCCTGCGCAATGGCTCTTCATGTAGGTCACCTCCATCGTGGGCATCTGAGGAGCAGCAAGGACAGAAATCGTGTGTTTTTACCTGCTGATAAGCTGACCCCGCCACGCGATCGTGGGCGCCACGGGAGCGTCCCGTGCCTCAGACTCACGGAGGAGCGGCAGGATCATCCAGGGCAGGTTCTTTTTAAATCCCATGTTGGAATAAGCCAAAGCTGGGAGCACAATGTTAGGACCTAAGGCTCAAGAAAAAAGAAAAAGAGTAAGAGGGGCAAACGAACGCTCGAACGACGGAGAACGGGAAGGCAGCCGACCACGCACAGTTTGCCCGGGTGCTACCCTACTTGTTGGCTCGCTCTACCGGAGTCTGTGGCCCCCGGGGCAAAGCGACCCCAAGCCTGAGCCCAGGAAAGCCAGCAGCAGGGCGGCCCGGGTGCGGGGCATGGGTGGCTCTCTGAGGCCCCCTCCCCGTCCCGACCCGTGCGGGAGAGCGCGCCGGCATCGCCCCCTGCCGGCGTGGAGGGCAATGACCGGCTCGGCTCGGCTCGGAAGCCCGCGGGCCGGGCTCCCCGCGGGTGGTCCGGTCACCCTTGCTCTCGCAGACATCAGGCGGAGGAGGCTCGGTGAAGCTCCAAGTCCCTAACGAAAGGGGCTTTGAGGATTCTGAAGCACGGTCAAGGATGTTGAGGTTCCCCCTGGAGTAGAGGCTGCCAGCACCACACAATGCTTTACAGCCGGCCCCCGGGCCGCGTAGGCAGGTGCGAACTCGTGCTGCCCGCCCACGGCCCCCACGGCCCACCTGGGCGGCCCGGTGAGCTAGCCGCCGTCCCTGCCTGCCTGCATCGGGCTCTGCCACCTCGGCGTCTGCCAGTCCACACGAATCACCAATGATTCCTGTTCCGCGCCGGGCCCCTTGCTGCGTGCTGATGTTTTACTGCGGCTGGACTTATACAGATGTGGTCTGGGCCGGTGGCCCCCCAGCCTGACCTCCCTGGCTCTGCTCTGCACATGTCATCCCCAGCCCGCCAACATTCGATCATTCTCGGCCCGCCACCTCTCCCCCTCCTGGGTGACCACCGGTTGCGCACCAATAATTTGAAACTGTGGTCTGTGACAGACAGTAGTAAGCGTCAGCAGTTTATCCGCTGTGCCTGATTCCAAGAATTAAAGGGCGGGGGGGAAGGTCAAGGGAGAGAGTGTTGATAAGGACGATACAGTTCACTGGTAACTACTCTTCGCCCTGCGACTGGTCAAGAAGAACAAACTCTTCTTCATTGTTCTCGGTTCCCTTTATCATCATGGTGCCCTTTTCTGTTTTGTGTTGTTTCTGGCCCCTCTTTGGGCCTTATGCCTCCTCTGCTTCTCCATTTCTCCTCACTGCTCCTGATAGTCACAGGGCATGACAGGAGCCTTCTCACCCGTGCCCACCTGGGAAGCCACGGCTTCTTGTCACCACGCTGTGGGCAGCAGATGAACATCTGCTGTGTAAAAAGATCCTCCTAGGGTATGGCGGGTGGGGGCCAAGAATCTCCTCATTTCAAATTAGCTCCGCTGTAATGAAGAGGTGCTGACAGACAGATAAGGAAATCCCTACTTTTTTATGTTTAGCATTCCAGTTTATTCTGTGCAGAGTTGTCTGCACCTAGGGTGAAGGTTGGCAGGAGGATGGTGTCACAGATGGGAACGCGGACTTGGTGTGTGCACGCGTGTGTGTATGAGTGCATGCATGTGTGTGTATGTGTGAGGGTGTGCAGGTACACACATGTGTGCATGGGGTAGGTGCATGCATGTGTGGATATTTTAGGAAGAAAGAGAAGGGAGCAGTTGAAAATTGCTGGAGAGGGCTGGATTACATCATTCCAAAAGTCCCTGGTTAGTGATCAAGAGGAGAGAGGAGGGAAGGAAGGACATGGTTCTGTTGAGCCGGAGTGGAGGGCTGAGAACAAGAAACCAGAAAACCTTCTGGTATGTGGGATATAAAAAATAACAGGTCTGGGGGTTTTTTCCTTTTTCCCTATAATATGCCATCAAGGTCAGGTTTCAAAAGTGACAGTAAAATGAGAATTAATAGGGCTTTCTAAGAGCCAGGAGGAGTATATACGAGGTTCATCCTACCGTGAGTGCGTAACCTGGTCAGCTCCCCAACCCTGTAGAGCGGCGGGTCTGTGGGTCCACGCAGATGGTAGGATGAGGCCCCTGCTCTCCAGAGTTTGCAGTCTTATTGGGGGACCAGGTGAATGCGTCTGGAAGCATTAGAGGACAACTCAGGCCAGGCATGTGGGCGAGACCCAGGAGAGGGGATTTCTGCATACGTGTCTCCAGGGCAGGACTCACGCAAGAGGTGAGAATGAGTTGGGCCCAGAAGGATGGATATGGTCCAGGTAATGGAGACGGGAGAGAAGGGTTTCTAGAAGGGGTATGTATGTGTCTGTGTGTGTGAGTGTGTGTACGTCTGTCAGAATAAACCCAAGGCTGGAAGTAAGGTTAGCAGGGGATATATGGCTCAGAAAAATGGTTAACAGTTTTGGGGCTTCCCATGTTTCAGGCCACACATTTGCATGTGTGATCTCCCCGCATCCTTACAACAGTCCTGAGACGTTATTATTCTGTCCATTTTGCAGATGAGAAAGCTGATGTTCAGAGGCGTAGGCCACAGGGTCCATAGGGGAAAGAAATAGAATTCAAACACACAAATATCTCCAAACCCTTGTTCCTTTGTGGGTTTTTTTTGCTTTTGAAGTTTTGATTTTGATTTTTAATTTTTTAAAAATTTAATTCCAGTATAGTTTTTAAATTTTATTTTAATTCCAGTACAGTTAACATACAGCACTATATTAGTTTCAGGTGTATAGTATAGTGATTGAACACTTCCATACATCATCTGGTACCCATCATGACAAGCGCACTTCTTAATTCCCATCACCTATTTCCCCCTTCCCCCCACCCACCAGCGCTCTGGTGCCCCTCAGTTTGTTCTCTATAGTTAGGCGTCTGTTTCTTGGGTTCAAACTCTTGTTCTTAATCACACTTCTCATGGGACCCACCTGACGGAGGTTGAGAGAGAAGAGTTGAGTGGGGACCAGTGGGTGGATGAGAGGGGGTTGTCAGTGTTGAAGCTCTCAGAAGGGAGGCAAAAGATTCTAGTGTTACTGCAGGAAGCCGTAGAGAGACTTGGTTGGTCTTGGCCACTGTGGGATGTGGAGAAAGGGGTTCTAAACAGAACAAATGAGCTGGTGGAGGTTTACTGGAAGATGCTAGAGAGCAGGGAGAAGGCTTAGGAGCGGGCGTCGTGGACCTGACTGAGGTGGAGGGGTGGTAAGAGCGAGGACTGGATGAAGGGAAGGGCGTCTCAGTGTGAGACAGAACTCTGCGCAAGAGGCCTCGGGCAGAGGGAAATGCCTGGAGAGGTAACACAAGGAGCAGAAATGAAACTCTCGGGAGGGGCAGCGCCGGGTCCCACTCAAAGGAGAATCTGCCCCACCTTGACTTTCTGGAGCGGTGGCTTGAGCAAAACAAGGGTTCTTGTTGTGGAACTTCTCATAGCTTTTGATATGCCCATGTGATTGATGCCAATGTGACTCTATAAGAGGGAAATGTAATATGTGGTATTTCTCCAACCTACTTGACAAAGAGACCCCATTTCTACTAAAAAGTGCCTCCTGGAGCTGGTGTTTCACAGGACACTCTTTGGGAAACACTGTAGTGGCCAGCCGTGGGAGATGTGAGTAATACGCTAACTTGGAAACATGGATGCAGAGCCTAGGCTCTCGTTTCACGGACCCATGAAGTTTACTTGTTTGTTTTGTGTTCCTTATCTTGCTTTGTCCTCTTCCAGAAGCCAGGATCTCTTCTTTTGAGTCGGCTACTGAGGGGAGTTGTAGGGCTATGCGTTTGCTGCCCTGTGTCTGGCCTGCAGGCAGAAGTGGGCTCCCCTGGACAGTGGCCCTCCTCTAATCTTCCTGAGGACGGGGACGACCTTGCCCTGCTCAGCCATCCAGCGCCAAGCCTGGGAAGTGCTCTCCCCAGCCCTCCACCACACCTGGAGAGAGCCATGCTCTGTCAGAATAACACCCTGCCTCGGGGAAAGACAACCAACAGGGACTTTAGAACAGCCTGGGGTTTACGGCCAGATCATATTAAAAATAATAATATGACTTATTTGCTATAGAAGAGAATTCAGAACAGGAAGGATCTTGGACTCCATCCAGGTGGTGGTAGATACAAAGGAAGCAAAAGAACCACTCGAGAAGGTCTCCCAGGTGAGGTAGTTCACAGCCCTGGGGGGACTTGGGATGGTGAAATGGGGAGTATTTAGGGAGGAGGACCTGTCTGTTGGCATAGCTACCGGCTTGCACAGCACCCCGAGGCGTGTCCCCACTGGGGATGGGAGGATCATTTCCAGGGATGATTCGCAGCTTGGCAGTCTAGAGAGCAGGACTTCTAACCCCAGTCCAGCCACCGATGGGCTAGCTGACCCCAGGGCAAAACATTTTGTGTGGTTTCCTCATTTGGAAAGAAAAAAAAAAGAGAGAGACAGAGATAAAATCTGATCTACCTCTCAGAGGTTTGGGGTGGTTTCTGTTTTGCTTTTTGTGAAGAGCAACTAATAAAAATGATACCAAACCCCTCTGAAAATAAATACAGGCTCTATGCGTTTCTAGCAATAATAGCAAGTATTCTCATAGGGATCGTGGCTCAATTTACCACGATAAAATCACTAGTAAATTTCTAAAAAGTTACTCCTTTGTGCACATACCTTCTCCATAGCAAATGGCTTTCTGTTCGGGAAAGTTAAAGGACACTCCAAGTCATTCATGCGGGGGTTTATGTATTTCTCTCCCCAGCTGAATAGAACTCTCTCTAGGTTTCCAATTTAGTCATATTTCAGAAATGGCTGAACTTCAGATTCTGAACTCTCGCTCACTGAGCGAGGATTTAGAAAAAATAATGAGATTAGCAGATAAGTAAACAAACATTTTAATTGAGACTCAAGGCTGCAGAAGTACTTTGAGCAGTATGGAATTACATGTTTCCATATTCTTTGTTGGTCTGCATGAAACCAAAACCCAGAAGGTTATATTAAACATAATGGCCTAGCTCCACGGGGCCCTGGAAACAGTTTTTAATGTAGCGATTTAAAGGCCAGTGATTGTACCAAACACAATGGCACGAATGAGTGTGTCCCTTGCTTTTGTTTCTTTCAGGGAGTAAATGAGCTCTGGGGAGGGTTAGAAAAGTACCACATTTCAGATCCTCCCCCACCCCAAAAAGGGGAAATACCTTGATGGACCTCACTGATGCCTTAGGAGAGGTGGATTTGAGCTCAACAAGGAATGAGGTCTTAACAAAGTTTTTAGGTTGTGAGAACCTAGTCTCTGGCCCTCAGGAGTGCTTCTAAGTTGAAAACTTCACTGTTTGATTTATTTTGGGGGGGTGTATTTTATACATTTTTCATAGACCCCCATCTTAAAAGCTTTCTGACTGATTGGCGGCAGGGAGCCAGCTCTCTTATCTAACTAGACAAAGTTCCCACTTTCTCTCCAAAAACTCAAGACATCCAGGAAAGGCCAAAGGAATCCTAGAAGGCGTTGTTCTGTTCTTTCTCCTCGGATGCCATGCTGCTAGCGGCTTGTATCTGAAAGTGCTCACCCAGTCCCTCTCTCTCTCCTTTGAATTCAAAGTGGTCCTACTGATCACAAGGCAGGCAAGTGCTTTCCTGGGCCCTACAGGCTTCCCTTCCTCAGCCAGCTACAAGTGTCTGAGAGCATGCTTGTAGCAGAGGAGTGGGTCTCCATAGTCGGAGTAGGCTAACTGTAGACCCAAGGCCTAGAACATCAGCCTTGACTTCCCTTTTAATTTTCCTTATAGCCGCCCTGTCCAATACGAGCCACTTGCCACATGGGACAACTTAAATTTAAATTAAATAACATTAACTTTAAGATTGAGTTCTTCTGCCACACTAGCCACGTTTCAAATGCTCACGGTGGCGATTCTATCCGGCGGCGCACATGCAGAACGTTTCCATCATCGTGGAAAGTTCTGTTGAATTGCACTGTCTCGGAGATTACCCAGCCAAGACCTTCACTTTTGTTGAATTTTAAGAAAATAAGGCCCATAAAGGTAAATGACCTTTCCAAGGATCTCCAGGGATTTATGAAAACATATTTCTTGGCTGTCTTGGAATCCTTTGAGATGTCCTTTATCTTAAACTTTATTTTTGAAAGAAATTTTCTATATTGAATGTATATTTGATTTTTGCAAGTGAAATAATCTAACATAACAATGGTCTTGAAGTATAAAAACACTGATTCTTTTGGGGCATGCCCGACATGGTATAGTCAACCATGTTTAAGTTATTTTCCAGTTTCTAGTGACCTGTGAATTTCAAAAGAAAGGGGAGGACTGGAATAATTTTTGGAGAAAGCTGGCTATATTGTTTGCTTATCCTGGACTGTACTCATAACAAGTGTTATGCTCCTAAAGACACTTGGGGAACTGGACTCAATCACAGGAAACTGGAATCAATCACCACCAGGTGAGCTGAGCCCTGGAGTCACAGGACCTAGCATTGGTCAGACTCAGGCTGGGAGGACAGTGGTACAGGCTTACCGCACATGTCTCCATGAAAACACTTAGCCACTGAGAGCCGAGACAGACAATAAATGTCTCCCTCACTCAACCGCGTCCAGGATTTATACAGTGCTTCATGCAAGATCTCACTGGGGGCCAGAATTCACCGTGGGTAGGAGGGCTTAGTTAGGCCTTGCTCAGCTGCAGAAAACAAATACGAAGAGCCACAGGGCACTAAAGACCGGGAATTCAGGACTCAGGGACTCTTGAAAAAGTTCCCCCAAAAGAGAGGACCAGAAACTTCCTGTGAGAGCCACCGTTCCCACTAGGCTTCCTTGAATACACTTGGCCCAAGTGGAGGTCAAAGGGAATTCTGGGCAGTAGTTTTAAGTTATTAATTAAATGCAAGTGATCTGCAATTATTCTAACAGTCGAACAAACCATGGTATAGAGAGAAGATAAAACAATCTGGGCTCACTGTGGTCTTTATATTAATTTCCTCTTTATAACGAATAACTCTTTCATTCTTCCAAGCCCTTGTCCATCCATATGCAATAAAGAAATACAAAAGAAAGCAGCAGAGCATCCCCTCTTGGCACAGTGACATGAAGACCACATGAGGCATGGAGTATCCATTCAATACTACAGGTCTGGCAAGTAAGGGCCAGAGCCCAGAAAGTCTGAGAATGAGCACACACAAGAGCGGTATTCTGCTATCTTTTATAATTCTGCCCTGTTTGGCTGAGCAAGGGCTTTCTGAGTTTTCTTATAGTCAAGAGGGAGGGTTAGGGTGGAGCAGAGGTCAGGCCTTTGTGGCAGTGCCATGAGTATCTTCCTCCTCCCAAGGTGAGTCCCCCTCCTGCCTGGACTCACCCTGGAGAGGGGCTGTGCTGGTTCCTAGAACAGGTCCACTGGTCCACGGTGCCCTCACTAGCCAGGGGCTGGTGTGTCTGCATTTCTTGGAAATAATCATTGGCTAAACCAGAGATTCTTCCTAACCCCTGACCTATTACCAAGAGGAAACGGAGAGAGGAAGGCATTGTCCCTGGGTGATCCCCGTGTGCTCAGCTCAGACGACGGAGCTAGGGAAGAACTTTAAGGGGGTCAGAGTGGAAGTGAAGTGGTGCACGGAGGATGCACAGGAAGCAAGAGGAACCGAAACCAGAGCAAACTGCTCAGCTGTGGCTGTGGAAACAGAGGCTGAGCTTTAAAGAGGGGCCTCTCTGGCCGCTAGAATTTGTCCCCACAGACGATGGTCTTCCTGGACCTTGGAGCTTCTGGACCAAGAGGTATGGATGGCCAGAAAGCTGACTGTTCTGGCTGGTGGCGATGGGCCGTCAAGCCTGGGCATGTGCAGGGGGGAAGGTCATGGTTTGCACATGTGACAATGCACTGAGTTTGGCCCCCAGGGCATTGCCGGTGAACTCAGAAAGGGAAGTCTGATGTAGGTGGAAAACTCAAACCTCAGCTCCACCACCATGAGCTACGAGGCTTTGCGAAGATGAATTAACCTCTCTGAGCCTCAGTTTGTCTACTGTGGTAAGCTGAACAATGGCCCCCCAAAGATGTGCCCATCCTAATCTCCGGAACCTGTGACCCCATCACCTTACACAGTACAGTGGACTTCGCAGATGATCTTGAGATGCAGAGACTCTCCTGGGCGTCCAGGTGGGCTCCGTCCACATAGGTTCTCTGAGAGGGACCCAGGAGCGCCAAAGCAAGGGTGAGAGGTGCTGACGGAAGCAGAGGCTGGGGCGAGGTGAGGGAGGGGCTGTGAGCCCAGGGACATGGGCGCCTCCAGAAGCTGGGAAAGGTACGGAAACAGAGTCTCCCCAGAGCCTCCAGAAGGAGCACAGCTCTGACGACACCTTGATTTTGCCCCGTGGGACCTATAAGATTCAACACTAATGGTACCCATGTCATAGGAGGCAGTGTATCTAAAGCACTTAACAAAGAGTATCAACCCAGTAAATGTTGGGTGGCTTTTTCATGAGTTTTTTAAATTATATTATCACAGCCAGGACTGGATCCCAAGCCTATCTTTTTTTTTTTTTTTTTAAGATTTTATTTATTTGAGAGACAGAGTGAGATAGTGAGAGAGAGCGAGAGACAACACTAGCGGGCGGTGGAGAGCAGCAGAGGGCGAGGGAAAAGCAGACTCCCTGCTGAGCAGGGAGCCCGATGCGGGCCTCGATCCCAGGACCCCGAGATCATGACCTGAGCCGAAGGCAGACGCTTGACTGAACCACCCAGGCGCCCGCCAAGTCTATCTTAAATCCCATCCACTACACTGTCCTGAAGACAACTTGGGGCAGTTGGAAGTAGGTACAGCTCTTCCAAAGAAACTATGGCAAAGAATTTTAGAATTGCTGAACCCAAGGAGATACTTCTAAGTCCTTTACCTCAGAAAGCTCTGGAACCCCAGGGTCCCCCCTGGGTAAGCTGTCACACGGACACTGGACCAAAGTCCTGCATTCCAGCCCCGCACAGCCATGTCCTCAGTGGTGTGGAAGGGACCACAAGTGCATTGGAGACACTCTTTGGATGATTTGGCAGGGGAGACTGGAAAATGTCACCATGCTGTGTGGCTGTGAAGAGGGTAAGGACTCACAGGATGTCATTAACGAAGGCTGCACTGCTGCCTGGGTGTTGGATGATTCTGGCAACCTCATTTGATCATGTCCTGATCACTCGTGTTGGTCCCCTCCTAGATGCTTTGTTTTGCATCAAGAGACTGAATATCTGAATGGACAATGGCCAGACCACATATAAACATTGAACTTTGACCCCCAATCTACAGCAACCAGCCCAGGAAACCAGCCCATAGAGTAACCAGGCCAGAAAGTTGGCTTGTTCTCTATACATCACGCTGTAGGAAGTCAGACTTCTGTCTCTAGTAACAATTCAGGAAACAATAACGTCCAAACAATTGGCGCCAGGTGGCCAGGACCCGATTAATAACTGTCAGCTTCCCTGATCTTTGTCCCCATGTCCAACTTAGGACGGGCCAGAGAAAGCCAAATATGCTCCCCAAGTGATCACACAGAATGCTCACTTCTTGTTGGCCCTCCTATGGCTTCCCCATGCCAACAGCCTCCAACAAGGGGCATACCCAAAGCCTTCCTTTTTTTCACTGTAAAGCTTTCCCTCTGCCTGCCTTTGAGTCTCTGCCAAATGCAAGTGATGGTGGCTGACTTCCTTGCTATATATAGCGGGCTCTGAAAAAATAGCCTTTGCTTGTTCTCATTTGGTTGGTCTTTGTTTATCTCCACACATCATATGACTGGCAAGTGTGGATTTTCGGGTGAGAACATGCTCTATGCTCCCGGACAAGGGCAAACTGGTCACATGTGGTTGGCTCAGTGTGACAACTGTGGCCTCATGAAGCCCAAGACCCTTCTCGGTTTCTGTCTTTGTGGACTATGCACGGCTTCCCCAGGAGTAGGAGGTAGGTGGGATGAAATAGTGCCTGAGTTCTGTTTGAACTTGAATTAGTTATGGTATCATTGGGTGGAACATAAAAGAAGTAATTAGTGAAGGGAAATGGGAAGAGTCCAAAACTGGAATTTTATTTTATTTTAAAGATTATTTATTTTATTTGACAGAGAGAGACAGCGAGAGAGAGAGAGAGAGAGAGAGAGAGAACACAAGCAGGGGGAGTGGGAGAGGGAGAAGCAGGCTCCCCGCAGAGCAGGGAGCCCGATGCGGGGCTCGATCCCAGGACCCTGGGATCATGACCTGAGCCGAAGGCAGACGCTTAACAACTGAGCCACCCAGGCGCCCCTGGAATTTTATTTTTAAGTAACACTTGGAAGAGAACAATTTAGGAATGAAGACAACATATTTCCCCAGTCCCCTGCACACAGCTCTCATTTTAAAGAAAACGATGAGAAGGTAGGTTTTAAGTTGTGTCACAGGGAATGTTAGAAGCTAATGTTACTAATCTAAAAGCTATCAGAGCAAGTAAATATCCAGGTGGTTATGGGATAGAGATATTGCAGGAACTCTCTATAGACATCTCAAATTGTTTGTCTTTAAAAATAATGTCCATGTGCAATGTTCTCTGCAGTGTCATTGTCAAGATTGTTACTAAGTTTATAGCTAGGCATTATCAAGATGGATTCTCATGATGTGTACCTGGCTCCAAGGACCAGAGTTGATTATTATCCTGGGGGTCATTTATCATCGTGTGTGTGTGTGTGTGTGTGTGTGTGTGTGTGTGTGTGTGTGT
>NW_027397073.1:12684816-12720409 GCF_003265705.2 Callorhinus ursinus | reverse complement strand
GTGTGTGTGTGTGTGTGTGTGTGTGTGTGTGTGTGTGTGTGTGTAAATAAAAATGAAAAGTCAAGGTTTGGTAATGATTAAGAAAATTGTTGACACTGTGGTTAATTACAGGAATTTGCTTCTTTGATTCAGTTTCTTAAAATTTTTTTTCAGTTTTTTATTTAAATGGCTACTCCGTCTTTGTAGATATTGGGGGTATATTGTTTTCTGTGGCTGCACGGCTTTTAATGGTTTGGAATAATAAATAGTTATTTTCCATTTCACATGCCATCATTACCCCTCACGTCCACCATTTTGATCTCCTTTCTCCACTGTCCCAGGAGGCTGGTAGGACACGGTAGAACAAAGGATACACCTTGCTGAGTGGAGGAGAAACTTAAGACTCAACGAGGCAGAATGCTTTACCCGAGCTTATGCTTTTAGTAAGCCAGAATTCGGGCCCAGACACCAAGCATTCGAAGCCCACCAGTAGGGCTTGCAATACTTTCATCGAACATAGTGCAATCTAGTTTCCCCTTTCAACTGACAGCAAATGTTTCAAAACCAAGAACTCTTTTAGGTAAGTCTGGATTTCAGAGACTGCATATAAAAAAAAAGAATGGAAATGACCTCAATAATTTCTGTATGGATTAGAGGTTGACATGATATATTGTGTTAAATAGAATATATTGTTAAAATTAATTTCATGTATTATTTTAATTTTTAATGTCATTACTAGAAAATGAAAAATCACATCTGTGGCTCGCATTTGATTCCTGCTGAACAGCACTGGTCCAGAAGTTTTCCCTTTGGATAAGACAGTCACTTGGTAGGTGAGGGTAAGTGGGGCCAGGAGTCCAGCTGTGAGTAAAACAGGACAGAGACTCTTGCAGCAAAGAGCCAGAGGACAGCTGGTCCACCATGCCCTTGGGAACAGGGCCCTTCTTATGCAAGACATTAAAGAAGCAGCAAGAGTTCCTTGTGACAATTTCAAAGGAAACATTTTCGTTTCTGCAACCTAGTTCTTTCCTAAACTCCGCCCAAGGCAAAATGGATTATTGCTTCCTGGAAATGGAACCAGGGGACTTGAAAGTGTTTCATATTAAAAACAGAAAAGCCCAAGAAGAAGAAAAATAATTACATTTCTAAAAGCTTTTAGAACAACTGCTTGCTTGTGAGAAATAATTTTCCTATAAATATTTTATTCCTTCTTTTCTTTCTTTTGCTCCCCAGCTGAGGAGTTCCACATGGATATAGGAGGTGATGTTTCCCTTGGGAGGGAAGATCAAAGCCAGTCTGGATCTACTTTCCACTAAGTTTGACGTAGTCTTTGCCCGCCTGCCTGAGATGAAATGGTCCCCAAACTTTGGAAAAACACAGAAAGAATGCAGAGAAAAATCCATAGCTACATAAGTGTGGAAGCCAGTTGTTTCAGAGAAAGATCCAAGGCTTGGCTAGAAAGAGAGAAATGCTTATTGTTTGTCTGTGGGAACCTGCCCCTAACAACCCATTTTGAAAGACAACATGTAGTCATGTAAATAGCAAGTTACTCCTAACTGATGCTAAAGATGCGTCCAGAAAACAATGGGCCTATTAAATGGGACTTGATAAATATTTTTTAAAAAGAAAAAAAAAATAGGCAAAACACGAGAATTAGATTCCCTGAGGCTAAAGACTGGATCTTAATCATTCCTAAAGCCCAGAGCCCGGCCCGGCACCTGTGCCTCGAGTGGAGCGCCACAAATATTTGTTGGATGCCTGGATCCATTAATCAACCCGTCCAAAGAGCATTGAGTGGGAATAATGTGCCCAGGTGCTTAGTGTGGAAAACTGGGAAATGATAATACCACTGATAGCAAAGGAGAAGCTAGGGAAAGACCTAGTCTTGGGACTAAATTGTAAATTCGATTTGGTTGATGTTTTGAGGTGATGGTAAATATCCAGTTGCCCATGGACAGCAGGTAGCTGAAAAGAGAGATTCAAGGTTATCTTTGATGATCAGCAGCATCCAGTCAGCTCCTAGCTAGGGAACCATGATCATATTTGGTGTAATCTTACTAAAGAGAGGTCATGATACATGGAGCGTGTCCATGCAGAGACATAGGTATATTTTGCTGTATTTGCATTCAGGGGCCTAACCGGCAGCAAGGGTAGACTTCTTCTGTGTTATGGCTGGGAGACAATTCACCATGGGTTTCTCATGTTTCTGCTCATGTTGCAAGCAAGGCACTGAACGCTCTTCCTTCCTGACTTCCCGAGGCTGTCTGTGTAGCAAACACAGACACCGTGCCTTCTTCCGGAGCAAAGGGCAGACGTGCTTACTGCTCATTGTAAATGATTTGAGTTGCCTAAATTCTTTTTTTTTTTTTTTAAGATTTTTATTTATTTATTTATTTGAGAGAGAGAATGAGATAGAGAGAGCATGAGCGGGGAGAGGGCCAGAGGGAGAAGCAGACTCCCTGCTGAGCAGGGAGCCCGATGTGGGACTCGATCCCGGGACTCCAGGATCATGACCTGAGCCGAAGGCAGTTGCTTAACCAACTGAGCCACCCCGGCGCCCAAGTTGCCTAAATTCTTAAACTCAGAGTTCCTCTCTTGTATCACGATCCATTATGTGAGCAGATGTCTTCTGGTCCTTTTTACAGAGTCTTGTGGGAATTGGGGCTTGGGGAACAGGCTCAAAAAATGCTGATTATTTTGGCTACTGGGAGGGCTGTGAATAATAATCTGTCCTTTGTCTCTGACTCAGGAATCTCATGTTTTCAACCAGCATCCATTATATGGTGGCAGGCGAATTTGCTGGCTTTCAAGTAGGGAAAAAATAAATCTCAGGCTCTTCAGAGTTTTTGACACGCCCTCTCAGAGATTCTCACTCTGGGTCCAGGGATGATCTATAGGAGACCCCAAAAGGAGGCTGTAATTAAAGGCAACTCAGAGAGTTCTTCTCTAGGGGGTAAGAAAAGAAAGAGGAAAAGAACAGGGCCTGATTGCTTTGGGGCATGCCTTTCATTATGGATGTGGGCTCAGATCTTTCAGCAGCATAAATTAAGGATGGTAGAGGAGCATGCAACCAAGAGCACACAGACAGAGAATTAAGTAGGGTAAGGTGGGCAGTGAGACTGCAGGGTTTTTAAATGCAAAACAAACTCCCCCCCCACAAAAGGAATTTTAACATAAATTTGCAACGGAAAGAATATATTTAAAATTGATTAGCCTCTTATACTTTTTTACAACAAAAGTAAGCCAGTGCATTTAAATGAGTTTTTGTGACCTTAAGGCTTTATTGTTATTATTTTTTTGTTCCTGGAATGAGTACTGATTGCAATTATTATTATCCATTTACCTACTTCCTTGGTGCTGACGGAAAGATTTACTTCAATACAAAAGACCCTGCCAGGCCCTGGAGGGAGGGAGTGTATCTTCTGCTTCTCTCCCCACCCCCTTTCCTCTAGGGAGCTCTCAGCAGAGCCCAGAGGATGTGCTGAGAGGTGTCTTCTGACAAGCTGCTGGTGTGCCACTTAAATGAAGTTTTTTAAAGACAAGTTCCACCCTCATACATGTTTAAGTTGACATTTAATTTTAAAAAATTTAAATGTAAACAGTTGCAAAGGATTTAATTTCCAATGCGTTGTTAATAGTATGAGAAAGAAAACTGTCCCCAAAAGGTCTATGGCAGAAGGTTTTTGTATGATGTAATTTACAACCCCTTCCGTGAAGTAATTATGATTCTTGATAAAATGCTTGAGTAATTTCCAGATAGACTTTAATGGGATTAAGAAATCCTGAGAAGCTAGGGCTCCCCACTCAGCTACTTAAAACAGGTCAATCAGACTTTGGCCGTTTTTTGGTTATGGCACATTTCTTGCTTTAGAGGTCTCTTCCAAGAGGGAATCCCTGATTTGAAGCCAATTTTTCTTTTAAAGATTTTATTTATTTATTTGACAGATAGAGACATAGCGAGAGAGGGAACACAAGCAAGGGGAGCGGGAGAGGGAGAAGCAGGCTTCCCGCTGAGCAAGGAGCCTGATGCTGGACTCTATCCCAGGACCCTGAGACCATGACCTGAGCCAAAGGCAGACGCTTAACCCACTGAACTACCCAGGCACCCCCTGAAGCCAATTTGAAATAGAATTTTGACACATATTTACAACAAGCTTGTCTGAAAAGTTATTTTAACAGTTGACATTTAAAAATAAATTTATTTATAGAATTGGAATCTAAATACCATAATGATTTGATACTCAGCATCATCTACATGAAAAAATACAGGGACAAGTTATTTTTTTGACACCTGGAAATTTTACATTGTTCCTTTTCTCTCCGAAATTCGTATATTTCTATCCTCCATTTTATCTTAATGTGATATTTCTGTCTTTTTTTTTTTTTTTTTTTTTTGAAAGAGAGGGAGGAAGAGAAAGAGAGGGAGACAGAAGAGGGGCAGAGGGGGAAGGAAAGAGACCCTTCAGCAGTTTCCATGCCCAGCGCAGAGCCTGACACAGGGCTTAATCTCATGACCTGAGCCGAAATCAAGAGTCAGATGCTTAACTGACTAAGCCACCCAGGTATTCCCCCAATGTGATACTTCTTAAAACTAAGAGCTTAAAATTAATTAACTGCTCATAATTTTCTACCACCAAAGTAAGTCTATGATTTACTTTTTTGTTCCTGGGTTGAGTAATTATGACAATTATTATTATTATTACCCTCTTGGCTTTTTTAAAGATTTTATTTATTTATTTGAGAGAGAGAGATAGGGAGAGCACAGAGAGAGAGGGAGAGGGAGAAGCAGACTCCCGCTGAGCGGAAAGCCTGATGTGGGACTCGATCCCAGGACCCTGAGATCATGACCTGAGCCGAAGGCAGATACTTAACTGACTGAGCCACCCAGGCACCCTTATTTCCCAATTGTTAAAGATGTACAAATATTTTACCAATTTTGATAATTATTAAATATTAAAAATAATTTTAATGGAAATGTACCTCTTACTGGGATGAATGGTGCTGGATTATTCCCTTCCACTTTCCCCCTGCCAAAATAAATAGAAATTACCTATTACAAGAAAGCTAGAGTCACCATTGAGTCTATTCTTGCTTTTTGTTCTAATGGATGTAAGCTCTGAGCAGTGTTGTTCACCTAAGAACATCTGGTATAGTGAACAACCTTGTCATCAATAGGATATTGGCTTTATTTTTCTGGGGTTGTCCTTATGAATAGGTACAATACCATTCATCCTCCATTGGTTTTCTTCTTGCCCAGTGATAGGCATATTTCATAGTTGTCCAAAGTCCGTCCTACAGGCTCAGTCATGAACAGAGCGATTCTTTGGGTAAGGATAAGGGACTTGTATTACCACTTACCTAACTCAGTTTCACACATTTTTTTCTGTATTCTGCATAATAAATATTTAGAAACAGATGTCCCTACCAACCAGAAGTTTTCATTAAGTCTCCTGTTGGTTAAAACTGCAAATTTATTGTGTAAATAGCCATTAGACATATCCAGGCTTAAAATATATACCATTGATGGTAAATGTTTAAAAGAGAGCTGGGGGCGCCTGGGTGGCTCAGTTGATTAAGTGTCCAACTCTTGATTTCGGCTCAGGTCATGATCTCCGGGTCCTGAGATTGAGCCCTACATCAGGCTCTGGGCTGGGCATGGAGCCTGCTTAAGATTCTCTCTTTCTCTCCCCCTCTCTTAAAAAAAATAAAATAAAGACAGCTTTAAAAAAAAAGAGCTGGACTTTGACATTCTGATATCTCTAGTATCTATGCATACTGCAGAGCTTAAAAATATTTCTCATTTATTGCAGAAGGTCCTTCACAGAGGCATCACACGGACCCTCGTAAAGGTCCCGCTTGCTTCCATTTCATACCCCACAGTGCTGGCTATTCTGAAAACCTCCTGATTCAGTCTTGGGAATGTTTTGCTCCTCTGAAAATTCTTCTTCCCTCCCATCCCAGCAACAAATGTCCTTTGTCCCATAATAATTAAAAAAAAAAATCCCTGAAAGATCCAAATTGAATAACAATAAAGATCTGATTGGAACCTTCATAAGCCTGACAATGTAGAATTGTATTTCTTAAAAAGTGTGTAACCACATTTGTCTGGACTGCAAAAGACACCACAGAATAAGATCAGAATAGAATTTTAATGGACTCCCTAATTTCCTTAGAAAGGCTTATATTTCAAGGCCTTCCTGTTTTTTTCTGATAGAGTAGGTGTACATTACTAACTATAAGTGATAAGAAAGTATAAAAACAGCCCCTGCCCTAAAAGTACAATTGAAATTAGCATTGAAGTTCACATTTATAAATTAGTCATTTTAGCCTAAGTTTAATTGTAGACTACTTATTTACATTTAATCCTGATTATTATAACTCCTCTTGACTTATCCTAATTTCCCATATTGGGCCAGGCCTGGGTCCTCGGATGAGAAACAATGAACAGTTACTAATGAAACACAAGTCATATCTGAATGGAAGGTCATATCTGAATATGCAGAGGTAAGTAGGTTGGGGCAGAGGATGTTGGGGGTGTGTTTTGTTTTGTTTTGTTTTGCTTGAACTATAGCAAAGTGCTTCCTTAATGTGAAATGTGACTTTACTTCAAATCTTAAACTTACAAGAATTTTCAGCCTGCAAACTCAGAGATGAACTGTGTGCTGTGGAGCATGTCATTTGTCATTCAACCTGCCGTGAGATCTTGGGCGGACCGAGGTGGCTCCTGGGTGCTTTGCTCCTTGTGGCTCCTTTTAGAGCCCTTGATCCCAATTTGGAAAATGTATGTGTTCTATTTAACCCTGACCTTGGCCCACATATCCACCATGTTGGGAGTAATGCAGGTGTGAATCCTTTCTCAACACAAAATTGGTAGGAATGCTTCTCTGTTGTCTGACAGCAAAGTAATTGACACACTTAAAAGAAAGGAGGAAAAAAAGGACTAGTTGAGACTTTTATATACGTTCATTGCTTCTAACATGTTTTTTAGAACAAGAAAAATGCAACATCAACTACTCTTAGAACGAGTGAAGCCACCATACTGTACAGTTTTGGGGGGGGTTAGGCAGCCAGGCACATTTACCATTAAAACCAGAGAACAATACCCCACAGCAAAAGAAAACCAGCCAGAAGTTAGCCCCCATGACCTTTTTTTATATATATACATTTTTAGAATACTCTGCCTTTGAACAATACAAACAATAACAACAACAACAAAAAGACAAACAGGCTTTATATTAAAAATGTCTGTGTTCTTCATTGTTACTTCTAAAGCAGCTTGGAGGATTTTGCCACTTGGAGTGTACTGCGAATTGACTCCACTAAAATGATCTTGGTAGGATAGCAGCACAGGATTTGATATTCCATACTCATCGCTTTTGACAATGTAAACCTTTCATAAAATAGTATTTCGCTTTAAAAATTAGAATCATTCAAAGGTCTGATCATTCGATTCCCTGAGGCCTGCCAGGGAGGTCTGGCTTCATACCACGGGTTTCCTGCTTTCTCAGGGTGGGGCACAGGCATCACTGCATTTCAGGAAGAATCTGAAGGACAGCCAAGGAAAGGGCCCTGTGGAAGGAGGGCAGGAGTGCTCTAGACGGGTCTCTGTCAAAACAGACCACATAAAGCAACCCTCTGAAGGTCACACCGTCATGGCCAGAATTTAATCCCCTGGTCATTTCCCATCTGGATTTTCAACTGAATGAATCTCATGGGTTTAACCAAACATGTATGTCCTCCTAAATAATGTGTTAGATCCTGATTTGCCCAGGGACTAGTAAACCTTCAAGGAACAAGGTCAAAGGGACAACAGATACATCCTTCACAATACACAATTTTGTTGACATGGAAATACACATAAGTTGGTTGAAGCAAAGCTCCCCAGTGGCCAACGTGCTCCAGGGTTTTCGGGTCGCTGAGACCCAGGGCTTCTCTCACCTTCTCAGAAATGCTTTTAAACAGTTGAGACAAAAATCCCAAATAGAAAAATGATAATTTTTGCTAATGAAGAGTGTAGAGGCCATAACTAAATACAACTTTAAAAAAAAATGCTGAGATGCATGTATCTTTTTTTCTTAAAGCAGCTTTCAAAATATCAACCACAGCATTAAACATTGAACGTAGTACATTCCAAAGTTAATACAGATAAATGGTATATAATGCAATAATGCCACAGTTATTCCATGAATGTCTCAAAGCTGACTCCAAACTTGAAAAAAAGATTTTCTAGTTTATTCGCTGGAGATTTCACTTCTTTACTACTTCTCTAGAGTTTCCACCACTGACTTTTTTTTTTTTTCTTTTCTTTTTTAATGCCCCAGGATGTACAGATAATTCCCACATTCCACACCTGGAACTTTTTCTTTCCCCCCTGTCAGGTTTTCCAGAAAAAAAAAAAAAATCCCAAACTACAATGACAAGGTAATGTTTTACATCATAATTCCAGAGACATAGGTCAATTAATCCATGACACCTCATTTCAACGCTTCCTTTAGGATTTCCGACTTTCCCCAAAAGTCATTGCAAGCCTCGCTTTCGACTGCGCAGCCAGCACGCATGCGCCGCGGCCACACGGCGCCCAGGCTGCGCGCGGGTCCTTCCCTCGGTTTCCTCCCGGTGGCGGGACGCCACCTCCCTCTGCGGTGCCTCTGTTGCCTTCCCTCCGCAGCGATCAACGTCTTAGGAGCCTTGGCTTCCAGGTTCCCCGCTCCACGAGGGAAAGGGCCCGAGCAGGGGGCCCCGGGTAACACGCCCAGGGCCACGACTGTTCTTTCTTGACCGGGGCATTCTGAGCTCTGTCAGCTTCCAGACATTCGGAGACCACACTGCCCTGTTGACAGCCCTCCGAGCAGGCCAGCCGGTGCCCAGGCTCCGTTGCCAGGACCAGGCCTCCGAGCTGGGGCGAGGCGGGACTTCAGGCCGTGGCCTCTTAGGGAAACGCAGGCACTTGTGGCGGCCTGATGCTTCTGGATAAGTCACCAAAACGTTCACTTCCTCGCGTTCTGGAGGATTCTGTTTCATACACACACAGAGCCAGTATCTGGGGGAGAGTGTATCCAAAATGTCTGAATATACACATCAGGGCTTTAAGGTACTGGATGCTATTGGATAAATTGCTAGAATGCTTCTCGGCACAATTGGTAGCTTAAAAAAATACTTTCCTATGGTTTCACGGCATTTTCCCCATCACTGTCCTTCGGTGTGGAAGTCTTGGTGCACACCAAGTCCATCTGAAGTTCCCTAGGTTTGGTTTTTTTCTTTTTTCTTCCAACCGGGTATGTACCATGTGAGCCAAATGCTAAGTGTCTGCTCTTCAGGCCAGGGAAGAATGGACTTCCGACCGAGCACCTTCCCTCTCTTCATATCGCAGCCCCCAGAGCAAAAAAAAAAAAAAAAAAAAAAAAAAGCAAGGAAAATGAACACCTTCTTCCTAACCTCCAGCAGCCAGACACCCGGCTTCTGGAACAGTCCAGTCCTTAGTCAGTTTGTTTGCTCTTCAGATGGTGAGTCAGTCCAGCCAACAACATGGAAAACAAATCCGTGTTTATAGGCACAGGAGATCCAGGTGGAGCTGCACAGGTAGGCTTGGCAATTAGTGGCAGGGTTTCCAAAGACAGGAGGTTCGATGGGACTTAAATAAATAAATCTTCTTTTTTTTTTTTCTTGATAATGTAAAAAATAAATGGTATTTCCCTTTGGCAGTAAATAGCTGATTCGACACTGAGCCCAAAAGCTGTTTTTGTTTCGTTTTATGTTTTGTGTTTAAGAGACCACAGCTTCATTTCATGGTACATCATCACTGGCAATGCATATATTTCTACTGCTTTAGTGAACCTTTTGCATATTTGTTTGTGGCAGGCCTACTGACTTCATTTGTGGCCCAGGTAGGCACCCAGGGTGATGCAAGCTCCCACCAGGGCCAGACTGAGAAGGGCCTTCAGAGACAGCCAGGAGAAGTCAAACAGAGGCTGCATGCTGGGGCCGTACAGCTCCACAAAGGCATCCTGCGGGGGACGGGAGAGGGGGAGAAAAAGAAAGAGAATTAGAGAAAGAGAGAGCACAGCATGCCAGCCTACAGGGAGGGTAGTGTCCAGCCCAAGGACCCGGGCGCCTTCTGCCCAGTGTGGGGAAAAGTAAAACGCTCTTCGGGGGCAGTGATTTGGACCTACTTTTTTTTTTTTTTTAACTCTCATTCAAGAAGTATTTGTCGAGATCCTATTGATGGGCCAGGTACCACAGAGACAAACACAGCAGTGAGGGAAGGAGACTAAAAGTTCCTACTTCACCGGGCTTTTATCTGGTTGCGGGCCGTAGATGGTAAAATCAATGTACCATAGAATGTGCAAGAGAGTGCTAAGTGCTAAGGAGAAAAATAAAACAGCAAAGGCAGCTAGAAACTACTGGAGGCTAGGCTTTGCAATTTTAGCTAGCATGGCCATTCCTAAAAATAATAAGAAACAGTAGCTACAAGTAAGCTCCTTGATGGAATGCTTGCTATATGCCAGGCACTTGTAATAAATGCCTCAAGTGCATTATTTTATTTACTCTTCATACCAATATTATGGAGTCATTTTATTTAATTCTGTTCTGTAAAGGGGGGAAAAAAACTGGGGGGGGGGGGGAACAGAGGGTAAAGGATTTGTCTAATCAATGGCACTGCCAGGATTCGAACCCAGGTCCAAACCAGTGTTCTTCAGTCGCTGATGCCCTCCCACGGCTCACACCAGCCGTGAGTGCTTGGTCGGTCCAGGATGCTGGTACGGTCCATACAAGCAAGGTGGCCTCCCCTGGTGGCATGCCTAGCCTCTGAAAGTCAACAACAGGGTTCTCCCTGGGTAAAAAAGTTGTCTCAGCTGAGGTCTCTTCCGGGAGTGGCCAGGCTGGATGACCACAATCCTGCCTTTAACTCAAGTTGTGAACTTCACAAAGCATGTGGTCACTTATGGTCAGTTACATGTCACTGGACACACAAGGACCCAAGGAAGGAAGACGGCTCCTCTCATCCTTTCCTATTGCTGCCTCGAAGTCAGGTCTGCGGGGTTACAATGGGAGTCATGGCCAAGTTCTTCAGATTGTTTTGGACTGGATTGAATTGGACTGGACTGATGGCTCATTTCTTAGATTTGTTAGGGGACATTTGTTGGATCCAGTGAGTAGTTGGACAACTCTCTAAGTATATCTGAATATATAAACCAGTAAATGAAATTCTTTTTGCTTGGTATGATTTATTCAGACATGAAGAGAACAAGACATACTTCCACATCACTCCCAACAACGCGGCATCAGAGCCCACGAGACAGTAACACACCCACACTTGTAGCACTGCTGTGTGGAGGTGGTTCTGACAACGGTCAGTGTTTTTTTCTGTTTAAGGCAAGTGCTGCACGGAGGGACCAGGGATCAGCTTTGTCTCTCCTGTGCTGTTCGTGGTTTTGGTACATGTAGGCGCTTAATAAGTGCCTGTTCAATTGGCGCTTAAGGGTTTCTGAATTCAGTCATTGGTTTGAATTTTGTCTTTGGTCTAATGCTTCACCAGATGCTTACTTTGCCTGTTTGAAATGATTCCTTCTATACGTAACAACCTCTGGGAATCTGAGGAGTCGTCTTGAAGGTGAGAGTTCAAGGCATCATTAGGGGAACTTGTTATGCTATTAAATACAGATCTACACAATCATTTTCATGACTGTCTAGTATTCCATTTCATATAGTCTGTCCTCGATTTACCCGAATCTTTATCTTTTTGAAACTTTTGCTGTCATAAATAATATTATGATACATTTTTGTGCATGAATTCCTGTCCACTTGCTAAGTTGCTTTTTGGGGACAAATTCCTAGAAATGAACCCAGCTGATCTGTCATCAAAATTGCTCCTGACTGTCACAAAAGGTTTGTGATGAGGTATTCGCACTCCCTCACTGGTTGCCCTTGAGCGGTGACACTTTGTACAAAAGTCAGACAAGGGTTTAGGGCAGTGGTTCTCACTGGGGCTAACCTTGGCCCCAGGGGACATCTGGCAATGTCTGGAAACATTTTTGGTAGGGGTACTGCTGGTTGTAATGGGTAGAGGGCAGGGACGCCGTTCAGGATTCCACAACGCACAGGATAGTCCCCAGCCCAAAGTGCCAACAGAGCTGAGGCTGAGAAACCGTGTGAAGAACGGTTTAGGAGAAACTCTGATCATGGACCACAGAAAACCTAATGGTCCATCTCCTGTGTCAAGGGCTTTGCTCAGATTAACACAAGATGAGTGAGTTAGCCTGGACAAGTAACTGCTCCCCAGCAAGTGGGTGCCCTGGGCTTGCAGACGCACTACATTAACCTTTACCAGGAGAGGGCGCAAGCGGTTTCTTCTTTTTTTTAATCTATTGTTGACGCTTTCTACATTTGAGCCTTAGGAAAGCAAGGCAATAGACAGAAATGAAATATGTGTGCAGTGTTCTCAGCACAAAGCTGAGGTAACAATCCTGACTGCTTGTCAAGGAACATACCTTCCCTATATATAATCAGGGATAAATGGGGCAGGAAGGGGTCAGGACAGATTTATGAGCAGGAGAAACTCTGCTTCTTGTAAAGTGCATCCCGGGATCCCACAGACACAGCTGCAAACAGCTAATAGCCCACCGTTCCAGGCTGATCTCTCCAAGGGATGGACAGGCCGGAACCTCCCACAGCAGCCTGTGCCCGGAACACTTTAGGACCCAAGCCCTGTGCTGTATGCAACGTGGCTCGACACTGAGAGGGTCGATGGTCTGGTCCTGCCTTCCTTTAGTACCAATGGGGTCTTCCGTGGCAGAACGGCAAACAGACTCAGCCCCTTGCCATCCGAACTTTCTGGCCACGGAGCCATCCTGAGAAAGTGGGGGAAGTGGGACAAACTGGGGCTGGCATTTTCTCCCTGTTCGCCTGGGGCACGACACCGACACCAGGGTGCAGAAGAAATGCCTCTCCAAATACCCCTACCTCTCTGGGGCTGAACGATTCCCTCTCCCGACCACCACCCCCTCACGTAAATAACTGTGCTCCTAATGGACCTAATGGGCCGTTTCTGGTGTGCACTATAAAGAAAAAACATCATTTCTAGTGTGAGATGAGCTGAAGTAGCATCCCCTGACCCAAAGAATGAGCACAGAGTTGCTGACACAGCCCCAGGGGTCTGGGGACAGCTCTCGACTTGGTGAAGGAGGTCTGGGTGAAATCCCAGTTTTTACATTTTATTCCTTCTGATCTTAAATGAATTATCCAACCCCGAGCCTCATTTAATTCACCCATAAAATTGGCTGCTGTGAAGATTAACATAGGCGACTCAAAGCCCTTTGTAAACGTGGCCTCGAACGTGAACTAGTGCATGTATTAACTTTTTCCGCTGGTCTGCCCTCTTGCAAACCTGCTCCAACCCTCCTACACCTGCCCTGCCCTCCAGAGGGCCTACTTAGTTTGCTCTTTCACAGGAGCTCCCCTGAAGGAATCCGTTTTTGGTTCTGAAGATGCCTGGTCATTGCTATAGAAGTTATGAGTTAAAGTGTACAAATATACATGTGACATGTTCTGGTCAAAGACGGAAATTGATAACACACTGCCCATCTCTACTTCCTCAGACATTACTAAATCAGGTGGTAGGGCTCAGGGGTGTCATTTGACCCCCCACCCCAAGACTGAATCCAGCCCCCAGGCCTTGCCCATCCACAACTGCAAAGTGCAAAGCAGACCCTGTTGTTTCGGGACTGGAGGTCCTAAAAGCTCCTTTTATAGAGCGTCTTCTTGCTTTTTCAAACATCCTGATTAGGGCGATTTCCGAAGTCTGTTTGAACAGTCTGTCATTATTTGTTTAAGTTTGAAAGCTGTTTTAAATAAACATATGCTCATTTTATGTATTAAAAGCAACAAAGAGGGAAAAAGAAAACCTGAGCCATCATCACGTGATACGGATAAAATCCCAGTCTGTACACTTGGGAGGGCACCGCAACCCTGGCTCACCTCTGGGGGCCGGGGGGGGGCAGGAGCGCCTCCCCGTTCCCGGACGTTCGCGCCAGGTTCCCAGGTGAGCGGCCTTTCTCCTTCAGCTGATCACCCCTCTGACAAGAGGCGGGCCGTGCCCTGGCTCTGGGTGCTCCTCCACAGATGGCTTCTCCCCCAAATTCAGAGGCCACAGATGGTCTGAGTCCGAGTTCCATTCAGAGCTGGCCCACCAGGGCGGATGGCCAGACTCCCTGACCCCAGACCCTTGCTGCAGAGTTGGAAGTAAGCCAGGGACGTGTGGACAGGAGCAGATCATACTCAAGACTCCCAAGCAGGGGGGGATCGCAAAAGTGTCCTCAGCCTTCTTGCAGTTTGGTCATGGGACCTCTCCCACCTGATTCTCTCTCTCTCTCTCTGTCTCATACACACACACACACACACACACACACACACACACACACACACACACACCTCTCCCTTGAGGCAGCCTGCTCTCCAAAATTTTCCTCTTCCCTCCACTACCCTTCAAGAAGTTTCACTTAAACCTGATTCCAAATAAAGTGAGATTAAAAAACAAATGAGTCAGATTGGCAAAAACTGAAAAGAATACCGAGTTCTGCTGAAAAGGATGGGGTGGGGGCTGGGGGTGGGAGTCCCGGATATTCTTACACAATTGATGGACTCCCAGGTAAAGATAAATTGTATTTGCACTTGGCAATGCATATCAGAAGCTTTAAGAATATTACCCTTTTGTTAGGAATTCCACTCCTAATTATTTATCTTGGAAAAATAGTAAAATGCACAGGTTTGGTTATAATACTTAAAACCTGAAGAGGACTGAAATGTCTGAAAATATGATTGGTTAGGTAAACTCATGGCACATTGATACAATGCAATGGTGTTCAGCCATTAAAAATTGTGCCCTATATTTACTGGCAAGGAAAGATGTTCCTAACATAGTTCTTAGTGAACTAGGTACAGCTCAGCCAGTGTCTTCCAGGTCAGGCCCCTGACTCATGGTGGTTTGCAGATCTCCTGGGAACACTGGGAAAATTTAATATGGCCTGGTTGGATATAAACAAATTAGAAATTCAGCTACGTTCCACAGTCTCTGAGCTGGATACGGGCATTATACAGTCATGGGAGATCCTAAGGGGGAAAGCCAGGCGGCCCTCAACAAGCATACAACACAGTAAGAGATGATGTCTCGCGTTTGAATTAAATGAAACCAATGCATGCTGCCATTTTGTATCCTGCACAGAGCAGAAGATCCTGTCAGCAGTAAGAGGAAAGTAAAAAGAAAATCAGATAGTGCCAACAGGAAATCGAACACTGCTATAGAATGTCTTTGATATTTTCTATTTTTCATGGCTTTAAAATGTTGTCTCCGTGGGTCACCTTCTTTGTGACAATCTGAAGGTTAGGGAAGGAAAAGAAAAAGGTGAACCCTAATAATGGTAAAAGCTTGGGCTGGAAGGAACCTCCAAGTAAGTTCAGTCAGACCTGCACCAGTATAATAATGCCCAGTAAAGACATCAGCCCTTTTTGTAGTAGTTTGAGACAAATGAAACCCAGACAGGCACAATGAATTACTTACAGTTAGGACGGATAAGCAGATATGAGGTGGCGGAAGAGAGTAGAAACTGGGTTTGCCTCCCACGCTTAATGGGTCAGAACACTGGCCAGCAGTTGGTTCGTCTGTCTCCCTGGGCGCCTCCCCCCTGCCTCCCTCAACTTGCTTCCTCCCATCCCTGACCTTCCTCTGCATCCAACCCTGACCCCACCCCACAGCAGCCTCATCTGGCCTTGAAGTGTTGGTGAAGTAAGTCGCCCAGCCATGCAGCCTAGTGCTGCTCTAAACTCATGGTCTGCAGACTCAGTGAGTTCTTGAAGCCACTCAGCACTCCTTTACTCTACCCCCGGTCAGATCTTTTCTCTGTTCCTTTCTATGACCATTCTGAATAGCTACCATTTTTCTCCAGTGTTCTCATCTGTTAGCAACTGATGTTAGCCCCTTCTTCTCTGAGAAAATAGGGGCCTTTGGGTGAGAATCGCCACAGCTTCCTGTCCTGGCATACCCACTGATTACAACCCTATCTGTCCTTCGCTGCTCCTCTCCACCCTGCATCCTTGTTCCGGTTTCCCTTTGCTTCTAGAATGTTCTTCCATCTATTGTTCATGCTCTCAACTACAATTTCAACTCCATTGTTTCTTCTCTCTCTTTTTCCTTGGCATATAAACATTCATATTTCCTCAAAACACCCAGGCTGATGCTGTTCCACCCTAACCATAATCTTTCTCCTGGTCCTTCTGGACAAGCTACTAAACCCACCCTCATTTGCTATCTTCTCACCCACACTTTAATTCACTCAGCCCAGCTGCTTCCCCCATTGTGCCTCTGAAAACACACCATCCTTGTGGCTAAATTCACTGGATGATTCTCAGGTTGCATCTACTGAGTGCTTGGGCACACGGACACAGAGCCCACCGAAAATCCTTGCATCCTGAAGAATGTCTTCTCTGCCCCCTTCATGGGCACCTCCTCTGTTTGCCCTGATAGGTACTCAGTGCTCTGGGCTTCTGTCTGGACCATCTTCTCTCTTTGACCAATCTCCTTCACTCTCATGGTCTTAAATATACCATCCCTCTGATGACGACTCTGAAATCTTTATATCTGGCCCCATCTGCTCCTCTGACTGCCAGATTCCCGTTCCAGTTACTTTCTATTATGTCCCACTAGAAGTGACAATGCAGCCTAGCCTGTCCCCAACTGGAATTATCACAGCCCCCTCAAGCAAGCCTGCCTCTTTTCCTGCCTCCCCCCATGCCCATGCTGTCAAGTAAACCCACGCTCTCAGAGTCCCGTAGAGGTCTTCCTCTTCCTCACCCCCTCACCCATTCATTGGTAAAGCCCACAGTCTGAGGCTGGGTTCCCCCAGAGGCAGACCCCGAGACAAAGATTTGAGTGTAAGCAGTTTATTTGGGAAATGATCCCAGGAAACTACTAGGGGAGTGGGAAAATAGCCATGAAGTTACCTTATCAAGCAGGTCACTGCCGTTGGCACCTGAAGTTCAATGCTGCTGGGAAAACTGGAGGCCAGTGCAGATCATGCACCTTTTGTTATCCCACTAATGTGCTAGGGAGCTGGGGTATTTATACACCATCTCCTTCCATTCACTGGCTGAGGATTGCTCCTACGGAGGCATCAATACCCCAGCACTTTAGGCCAGTTGTGTACATAGATAAGTGGGTTCTAGAGGCCAGAGAAAGCCCTCAGGGAAAGAGATACAGATGCCATGTCTCCTCGCTAGAGGCCAAGCGAGTGAGCACTGTAGTGGTAAGGGCAAGGGAATCAGACAGGGTAGTATATGCACCACCGATTTGACCACCTACATATTTCTCTATCCCCATTTACTTTCTCTCGCCAGGATTGCGGCTATCATTTCCCATCTGATCTCTCGGCCTCCAGTCTGGCACCCTGACCTTCCATCTCCTCTCATTTTCCAGCCAGAGTGATCTATTCAGAATCACATCTGTCACTTTCGTGCTTAAGTCTCAATTCCTTAACATGGCACCCAAGACCCTCAATATTCTGACCCCAACCTAGCTCTCCTGCTCAGCTTCGCTCACTTGTAAATTAACTTTGGTTCATTCAAGGATTCAGCGTAATCATTTTCTCTAAGCCCCTAAATTGAGCTAGATTATCTTCAGTTACTCCTTATTCCCTGTATAATCTGAAGATGATCTGTTTACGTTGTCTGTCTTCTCCTGATCAGCTCTCAGCGCCTGGAGGTGCAGGGACCACATCTTATTCATCTTTGTCTCCCCGGAGCCTGTGTCTGTCACATATTAGGCACTCAGCAAATGTTTCTGGAACTGAAATAATGGGTCCCTTTCACTATAGAGCAGGTTTTTCCAAACATACCTTAATAGATGATATTTTTTAAAGGAGGGTGTTCAAAGGACAAATAAACGATGGGCTAAAACAAAATTCAAAATGCCTTTTTTTTGAATCCGTCTCGGGTGTCTTCCTATGAGGGGCTGATGTTCAGCCAGATTGTAAGTCAGCATTGGATCTGACTGGTTAGTGTCTGTTCCATACTGGTTGTTAAATATTTTGAATATCATCCCTACCTGTGCACCTTGAGTCTCCAAGAGAGGGATAAGCTGGGCATTTTCCAAGCTTCCTGCTGCGTTATGAAGACACACTTTGGAAATTCTGCCTGGAGGTAAAAAGGCAATAATCCTGGACACTGGGAGGAGAGGCAGTGTTGGTGCTCCGTTGTACAGGACGGGAAGAGAGGCTCAGAGGTCCCAAGCTGTGTGTGGACATCTACAGGAACATAAAGACCCTCCGTAGCGAGGAGCTGGCATTCCACAAAGGGGCATGAGCCTCGTTCCCGATACTGTCTATATTTCTGCCCCAGTGCACAGAGCCTCCTGACGTGCCATCGCCAGGCAAGAGCAAAGATGCTGCGAGAAAGAGAAAGGAAGCAAAGGAGAGAGGGAAGGAGGGAGACACGCCCAAGGAGACAGTGATTTTCTGGACTTCAACTTGGGCTGAGATCAAAAGGGGAAGCAAGCTGCCTGGGGTTCTGTGAGTTGTGGCCAGCAAAGCACACGCGAGGAAGTGAGGACTTTTTCTACCTGAATAAGGCAGCTGGTGAGGAAGTGACTCCATTTCCCCCTTATCATGGGCTCGGCAGGATTTCCTCTGCAGCCACTTTGTGCTGAATGAGTCTTGAGGGTTCCGTGTACATATCAGAGCTGCTTTGGCGGTTGCCAGCTTCTGTCCCCTACGGCTCCTCCTCCCTTGTCCCCCCTTTACTCCCAAAATATCGATTCCGGGTTTGGGGGAAAAGGAAAACGAAAAAACAAAACAAAACAACAACAACAACAACAGCCGGGGAGCACATAAGTGAAGGACACACAGCTGTCTGGCCTGCAGACCCACAATGACTCCTTCTACCAGGCTTGCAGGGCTGCCCCCCCAAAGCCATCCGCAGTGAGCAGGGCTTCATCCTGGAGACCCTGAGCCCGGGAGGACGGGCTAGCTGCATCCCAGGCCAAAGACATAAAATGAAACCTAAGCTAAGTGTCATCTGGATGTAACTAGAAACCTGCTAGAGAAATGGCAGGAGATGAAAAACCCAAACAAAACACAAAACAAAACTTGCCCGCCTCCCCAAGTTGGTCCAGGGAAGTTTTGGTGTATTTTGTGATGCAAATTGAGTGGAGGATGCAAATCAGGCAGGGGCCCCCCTGCAGGAGCTAGGGAGGGCAGAAAATGAGAAGCCCAAAGGGTTCCTTCTTTCCTGAGCTGGGCACGGTATGAAAATAATTTGCAAGGGGTCTGATGTTCTGGGGATCCTGCGGCCACCCAGCCAGGTTCCAGGCTGTGTTTACCCAGGTTCTGTTAGTCTAACTGCCATCCGGGCTGGGGTAGGCGGTATGATCAGGAGTGAGACACACAGACAAATCCACCCCCCTCTCCACCCCACGCCAGCTATGCAAATACTGCAGGGGTAGGGTACTCAGCCACCTGCAGGCCTAGGTACCTCCTGCCAGGAGGTGTGAACAATTCAGGGCTTCAAAAGACTGTAGGTGGAAATGGGCACAGCAATGAGGGCTGAAAATATGCTAATAGTTGCGCCATTTGGTTCACTGTGTTCATACAATAAACCAAAACCGGGGAGATTAAACGCCACGTCTATGCTAGATCTTCAAATCTCATCTTCAGGTTGCATATTCATTCACAAAGCAGGTATTTTTGTAAGATGCTGAGGAGTCTTAAAGCTAAATAAGACACAAGCCCTGCCCTGTAAGACTCACTTGGTTATATATATATATTCTCACGCATTCACAGTAGCCTTAATGAGCATGAACGCTTTCTCAATACCTTCAAAGCACTTTGTGTGTGTTGGTGCATTGATCCCGCAGTGCTCTGGGGAGCAGAGAAGAGACACATGCTGTTGTCCTCATGGCACAGCCATGCCTCCCAGGCCCTAAGCAGGGTGCCTTCTGCAGGACCTCACTGGCACAGAGCCACAGTAATCTGCCTTGCCGTGTTTTGGTGTTAAAATAAAGTTCCTTCATTTTTCTTCCTTACCTTCCTCAATCCACTACTTTCTTTTGGCTAGAAGCCTCTGAGTGCCCTGCATTTTCTGGCACTTGGCCCCTTCTTGCTTTGGACCCATGCTATTTTCATTGTGTGGGCAAATGATGCTATTGTGTTGGGTATGAAAGCACGTCAAACAAAAAAAGTGTAATTATGACGACTCAACACTAAAAAGACAGATAGCCCATTTAAGAAACCAGCAAAGACCTGAAGAGACATTTCACTAAAGAAGATACACAAATGGCCAAGAAACTCATGAAAAGGTGCTCAATATCATTAGTCATCAGGGAAATACAAATCAGAACCACAATGAGATGTCCCTTCACACCCACGAGCATGGCTCTAATGTAAAAAACGGACAATAACAAGTGTTGGCAGGGAGAAAGGGGAATTGGGGATCTCACACGTGGCTGGTGGCAATGGAAAGTGGTGGGGCCACTGTGAAAACCAGGGGTGGTTCCTCCAAAAGTTGAACAGCTACCATGTGATCCAGCAATTCTGCTTCTAGGTATAGACCCCAAGGTAATTAACAATAGATGTCCACACCAACACTTGTGCATAAATATTCACGTCGGCATTACTCAGAAGAGCCCAAAGTGAGAACAACCCAAGTGTCTATCCACTGGTGAACAGGGAAACAAAAGGAGGTCCCTCCATTCAAAAGAATATTATTCGGCGTCAAAAAGGAATGGAGCATTGATTGAAGCTACAACACGGGAGGAACCTTGAAACCATGACGCTCAGTGAGAGAAGCGAGGCACAAATGGTCACAATATTGTATGATGCCATTTATATGAAATGTCCCAAACAGGCAAATCCATGGGGACAGAAGTAGATCAGCTGTTGCCAGGGGATGGGGAGAGAGGAGAATGAAGAGTGGCTGCTCATGGGTATAGGGATTTTTTTTCCTGGAGTGATATACATTCTGGAATTACACAATGGTGGTGATGGCACAACTTTGTGAATATACCAAAAGCCAATGGGACAATCACTTTAAGCTGAATTTTATGGAATGTCAATTATATATATATATACATATATATATATATATAAAACCTTAATTACATTTCTCATGCTACATGGAGAAGGGGACTCAACTATTTTTACACGGCATGGAGTTGGACAGAAACACTCATCGTTCTGTAACCCTTGCTTCGAGGGTGTGTGGGAAGTGGGGCTCCTTTGGTTCAAAACTCTGCACAAGTGTTGTCTTCCTTTTCCGTGAATTTTTACAAACGTGGGAGGTGGAGGTGGCATGCTGGGTGAAAACCATCCCGGATAAGAAGTCAGGATGGCCGGTGCCAATCTGGGTGAGCAACTCACTTGAGCGTCTGGGCCCTAGGTTTCCCTTACTGGTAGCTGATCTGCAGTCTACCACCCTGGGCTTACAGAGCTGATGATCTTACTCTCCATCTCTCCGTCGGTGTCTCCTAGGATGTGATTTGGGATATCCTGATGCATGTCAGAAGTTGTTACCACAACTACTGTAAGCCCCTGACCTGGTTCCTCTGCCACGCTCTGGCCTCCACCAGCCTCCTTTCCCCCAAATCCACACGTGGCTTCAGAGCCTTGTACTGTCAGCTCCATCCTCTCGTTCTGTCTTCCTCTCACCAGCATGTTAGCCAAGCCGCCATGGCCTCTGATGTGCCTGTTGCTTCCCGTCTCTGTTTGAATGGTCATAATCGGGGCACTTGTGCCACAGACCTCTCTGCCTCTCATGCCGATTGTAATTAGAACTGCCGATGTTGGAGTGGGGAGGAGTTGGGGAGCTTTGCTTCTTCGCTGTATAGGACGAGACTCTCCACTGCCTGATGTGGGCTGGAGATTCCTCGGGCAGAGTAGTATTTGGAAGATACCCACCAACTGTTCTTCCTTGGGTTCTGGGGCCACCGGCGGTGCTCCCTCCCCTGCTCCCTCACCAGGGTCTGGACCTGCCTCGATACATGTGAGCGTGAATGTTATCACTGTGCGCTTGGTGGCAGGTGAGTGTGCGCTCCCTGCAGGTCACCGTCTGGGCCGAGCATGCAGTGCTTCACCGTGCCCACCACATGGCCTGCGAATGCAAGGCGCGGCCAAGGTCCCTACCCCTCAGCCTGCCATGGCAAGAGTTAATTCATGAAAATATGCCAAAAATGGGAACTGAAAGCAGATGCTTGTTGAGTTCTGCAGCTTGGCCTAATTGCTGTCATCAAGACACCACTGCTGAGGGGCAGGGGGAAAAGGGGGTTCTTCATTTATTAAACTTGGAGGGCCAGAGTTGGGGACCGAACGTCTGATGCTCACTTGTTTAAATCAGCAAGTGTTGACTGAGGTTGGTGGCGGTGGGAAGTACAAAGAACCCACACTTCCTAATAGGAACTTGCTGAAAGTGGCCTCAGACGCGGAGGGGGCGTGTCAGAGTGAAAAGAGCCAAGCAGGATGAGTTTGCAGGGGTGCCATCCTCAGCGGGGCACCACCAGCCTCCAGTGAGTCCTGGTCTGACCCTTGCTTGCAGGGCTGGTTAAGAAGTCAGCATGGGCATCTTTTCTGGAAGGTCCACGATGCGCTGGCTCCAGGGTCCTTGCCTTGCCGACAGGCTCAGACATCTGTCTCGGACCAGATCTGCTCCTGATGGTGCCGGTCCTGGTGTTCTCATTCTCCAGCAAGTAAGTTGCAAGCTCTGCCTAAAGCTCCCAGGATGCTGAAAAAAGACCCTGCTCCAAAGTGTCCTGAGATATAATAAGCCTTACCCTGTTCCCACTTCCCTGATTCTGCAGCCCCGTGAGTTGCTGTGTGATGGTCAAAACGAGCAAGGCGATACCTGAGCAGCCCATGGGAGAAGCCTGTGCCCTACACCGTGGATCCAACCTCCGTAGGAGACAAGTGAGTATACCCTCCACGCCCTGGGGAAGAGGCAGGAGCACAGTGGTGAACTTGCTCAGTGGGTTCCATGTGCGCGTGCTAAGAAAAATCTGCTTTCATTTTGTAGTTTATGATTTAGTTCAGCTCACCTGGAAAGACTCAATGTGAACAAAAACAGATGTATTTCAAGGCGCACTGCCTGGCTCGTTGACAATTTTCTTCCTTCCGCATCAGACAGTCTTCCTGTGTCCAGGGAGGATAGTGGACCTCTCTGTCACAAGGAAAACGCAGAGTCTCTGTCAATGGCATCTGTGCGTGCCGGGACAAAGCCCCGGGCAAGGTCAGCGCGGTGGTTCTGGATTCGGGCTCATTCACGCAGGGATGTAGATATGCTCCCGTGGCTTCACTCAGAGATGTTTGTGGCAAAGGACTTCTGACTGTGGAGGCTCCCCGTTGCCAGAACAGTACAGGGCCATGTATACAGAGAGAGAGAGAGAGAGAGAGAGACAGAGCGAGACAGACGTAGACAGACTCAAAGAGGGAGACACACACAGAAAGAGAGGGACACACACACGTGCGTGCCCGCGGAGCCTGAAAGCAATCACAGATGAGCTTCCAGTAGCGGGGGGCGGGTTAAATCTCGCATCAGCACAGCTTCCAGGAGGAGAGCTGACAGCTGCCTGACCCACTGTGGACATCGATAAGGTCAGAGCATGACACGTGCTCACTGGGAAAGGCCCGTCCGTGTGGCTGGCTGTGGCCACTTACAAGGAGAGAGGCTGTGCCCCGGGGAGCTTGACTTCCCAGGCAACGGTCCTTTCCCATCATATGCTTGGACGCGGTTTCAGCTGGCAGCGAGGAGCCCATGGGAGCCGTCTGCCGAACGTGCTCACGTATTTGCTGGCTGGACCCAAAATGGGAGCCAAACCTCAGCCCCACACGGCCTCGCAGGCTCCTGCCACCGCTGACACCCTGGGGCCAGTCAGCTCAGGCAAATTTCATGATGCCAACAGGCACGGAGCACCTGCTCTGCGCACGGCCCGGCACTCCGTGCTGCCGGGGAAAAGCTAGTGGCCGGTGGGGCTCTGTCTATACGACAACAAGCTCCTTAAGCCCGATACAGCGCCTGGCCTGAATCAGAAGCTCCACAAACACTCTTCCAGTGGGGCGACTCAGAGACAGCAGTGTCTCCCTGGAAATACTGTTCGCCCCTAAGGTCATAAGAAGAAGCTCAAGTCTGGGCTGGTAGAGCCTTCAGGCAGGACTTTGGGTCCAGCAAATTGTTATTTCCACCGAGGGAAGCCCTTGGCCAAGTGCATGAATACTGGATCCACGTGCAACATGCTTTTCATTACAAAATGAGTGCAAAATTCTGGATGGCCCTCCCTGGCCCTGCCTGGGTCCTCTTTCATCACTGTGGCCCTGGGTGCTTTTGGCTTTGATCTCTCATTTGGCCATATCTGCATCAAGCAATCCAACCACAGCCACACCACTTCTGGAAGGATTTATTTAGTGTCTACTTCTGGGATGAGGAGCGAGAGCTCACTGTGGTGCCAAACCCCACAAGGTGGCTCTTATAAATGACATTATACAGAAGAGACGGGGGCCAGAGAGGTTATACAACGTGCCCCAGGTCACACAGCTCATGGTGGCAAAGCTGCAATTTGAATCAGGGCCTCTGCCACTCTCCAGGCATGGGCTTTTTTAACCCCACACTTTGCTTCTCGTAAGTATGAGAGGTTAAACAAAAAGCCTGAGGAGTGACAGGGGATGCCCAATCGGTGCATCGGGAGTCTTTCAGATGGGCTGCGGGGAACAGGGGCTGAGCCCGAAGGAGTGTGCATGAGGGACGAGAAGGAGGGATGGCATCTCGGGACATGGAAGCAAAGGGGGCGTTGGTGGCCACACCGTGGCAGGTCCTAATGCGGCCCTGTGTGTGCAGCAGGGGGTGGGGGGGGCGAGTCAGAGTGAGCAGGGCTGCATGAACAGAAAGAAGCCCCGTGATTAGGGAGAGAGTACAAGTCTCAAGGACGGCCCCTCGCCACCAGCCCCGGGCGCTCTGCAGAGCTGGATCCCACGGGAACGTGTGGGGCATTCTGTAACTCCTCCGTCTGTGGTTTGGCCCTGGTGGCTGATTCCTCACGCGCCACCTCAAGAGTATTTAAAAATGCCGTGAAGACAGAGGCATGAATCCTGAAGGAGAAATTCCTTCCACAGCATTCAGAAAAAGCCCTCCTATTTACCGGGCGGCTTCCCGGGGAATTCTGGAATGTGAAGGAGGCAAAATTTCCTGAAGTCACAAAAACAAATCCAACTTGAAGCCTATTTAGAATATTAACAGAGGTGGCCGAGAGCCTCCAGAGCCGTAACTGGGTTTCAGTCCTTCCAAGGGTTCCTGCTGAATCAAAAGTGACTGAGTCCCCAGCAGGCACGAACAGGAGGAGCTCCCCCACCACAGGCAGAGCGAGGGGTGAGGGAGGCACGTGCCCCCCCCGCCCCCCACCGCCCTGACCCCCGCTCAGCAGGCTGCCAGCCAGCCAAGCTGGTCTTTCTCCCACCAGGCACCACCGACTCATCTCATGACTATAACAGCTTTGCTCTACTGACTTCAATTTGGAAGTTTTTCATAACTTAACAAAGCCAGAGACCTTTCAATTCCTAGGAACCTGCCCACAGAGCATTTTATAAGAACCCATCTGCTCGCTGGGTGTTTAATCCTTTAATGTTTGGTTCAGTTTGTTTCTGGAAGGCTAGTTTGTGGGGCAAGTTTGTGATTGCTGCAGTCAGGCCAAGCAAGCCAGAAATCCTTTCTTTAAAATGTCAGGAGCTGTAAGACAGGAAATATGTTCAATGGCAATGGCTCCGCTACTCCAGATTTAGGATGGACGAGCGAAGGCCAGATCCCCAGGTCTGTCGCTTTTGTATGAGGGGTCTTCTCTCAGCTCGATCTTCAGCACAGGACACCTTCCACCCTGCTGGGTGGCTTTACTCAACAGTGAGGTGCAGAGACGGCTGGACCCGAGCCAGTCCTCCGACACCTCACCACCGAGCTCCAGACTCCACTGTAACACAGACAGGTTGCTCGTCTTACACCCCAGATCCCATTCCCCCCCGAAATTCCCCGTTGTTCTCCATTGTCTTTGACTTCTGCTTTGCTCTCCCGTTCCCTCCTTGTCTTGCTAAAGTTCATTCTTCAGCTCTGAATGTTTTTGTTCCTGGTCTTCCTTTGCCGGCTCTGAATTTTCTGGAAGATGATAATCTCCCACTCTCTCAGATGGGAGAGGACTGCATGTTGGCTAAATGAACACCCAAGGCCTCTGCGGCCACGGGAAGGGTTTGGCCATAGCTGCATGGGGCCCTGTCAGCCCTCATCTTGGTGGAGGGATCCTGGTCATGGACGTGACCTGAGAATCTGGGCCGGGCTGAAACCTGCAGGAGAGGGTATGAGTTCATGCAGGGTGTCCCTGCTGCTCCTGACCGTGGCCGTCAGACCCCGGCTGGAGTCTGAGCCAGGTGCTTGCTGCACAACCTCCGTTAACCCTTGCAGGTTTAAATACCGACAGGGTAGTGATGGGACAACTGGAGGCGGACATGTAGTGGATCAAAGAGCAGAGCAAAAATGTCCAAATGTTGCTTTTTCTGAGCTTTTAACCTCTGCCTAATCCTTGAAATTCTTGTCTTATAACGTTATATGCCTTCCGTTTCCATTTAAACCTGAAACATCACTTAAGTGCTTTTTGAGGTAGGGGGCGCCTGGGTGGCACAGTCGGTTGAGCATCTGACTCCTGATGTCAGCTTGGGTCACGATCTCAGGGTCACGGGATCATGCCCTATGTCAGGCTCCATGCTCAGTGGGGAGTCTGCTTGAGATTCTCTCTACCCGCCCTCCAGGTGCACAAGTGTGCTCTCTCTCTCTAAAATAAACAAATCTTAAAAAAAATAGATAAGTGCCTTTTGAGGTAAATCCTGACCTACTGAAACAACTTGAAAAGCTGCGAAAAACCTATTAGGGTTATTTCACACACACCTGGAGGGTTTTGAGAGAGGTCTGACTCTGGGCATAAGTTTATGGTCGCTGGGTTACAGATTCAAATAGATAAGTTTTACTAACTTGGTACATCACTTGGAAAAGATCGTTTTACTAAGGGTAATCCTAGATATTAAAAATTATAGTTTCATTGTCATGTCTACAAGACCTTCTGTTCAAACTTCAGACATAAAATAAATAAGTCCTACGGATGTAGCGCACAGGGGTGACTACAGTGAATAAACACTGTGTTGCATATTTGAAAGGTGCTGAGGCAGTAGATTTTAAAAGTTCTCGTCACAGGGAAAACATTGCAATTACTATGCACGATGATGGATGTTCACAGATTTATTGTGGTGATCATTTCACCACATAAATAAATATCGAATCATTGTTCTACACCTGAAACTAACGTAATGTTATATGTCAATTATATCTCAACAAAAAAATAAAAATGCACTGCCATCAAGTCTATGGGACCTTCTGATAAGAAAGTAAGAATTCCAAGTTTTAAAGTCTGATGATGGAAGACACCCAAAGGCCTAAGTCTGAGCAGAGCCGCACACTGACTCAGAAACTCATCACGCGATTCTTGGTCATTTCACAATCCACTCAGTGGGCAAGCTGTGGGGTCCGAGTGTCCGCAACTGACTCAGGCTTTCTCTTTGCTGTCAGGGGAGTCACCTTTCCAGGTTTCAAGAGCCTCATTAGTGACAGGAAGATAAGGCCCCACATGGCCTCTGAAGGCTCTCTTGGGATCTAAGTTTACATAACTCGTAGATTTGGGGACTCTGTTTTGTGTCTGTGTGTCAGAAGCAGGGAGGTTGGAAAGGGTTATGTACCCGGGACACTGGCAGACACACAGCCACTAGGGCCTTTTTGGATCCCATCGAAAGTCCTAGAATTGCCATTCCATTTCATCCAGGTGCAAAGGGAAGCCTGACTCCTAGAGCTGGTTTCATGGGAGGAAACCTCGGAGGAACTGCCCTCATAGAGAGGGAACTTAGGAAAGTGCTTGATATTCTAGACAACAGAAGAAACAACTGCCCAAACCACCACGGCACCAGAAATGAGAATCCCAGGGATGGTTCCTGAAGTCCCAACTATCTGTTCCAACAGCTATGTGGGACTATGGTTCAAACGGAATGAGAGCCATATTTCAGTAACGCAGAGAGGATTTTTATGAAGAATTAACGAACACCTTCCCTGGATGTGTCCTACTTACCACTCATCAACAATATTCATTAGTGGTAAGTTAATGCATCAACCAAAAGGAACTTTATGGTTTTCAGTCTTGTTCCTCAGACAATAGAATTGTGTTACTCAGGATAACCATGTTATTCCTTCTCAGCCCCTCCAGCATTTCTTGGATCTCCTAGAGCACCCCCTTTGAACTGAAACTTTCCATTTTTAAACATTTCCCCCAATGTCCCTCCAAGCTCCCACCCCCTGTTAATTACAGAGAAAATCCATTCACTCATTTTTGGGTTATCAGACTGTGGACAATTTGTTTTTCAAGCTTTAGAAGATTGTTGAAATGTCTTTTTCTTTTTCTTTCTTTCTTTTTTTTTTTTTTCATTTCAGATAACTCAAAACTGGTTTGGATCCATGACATCAACCTTGGCATGTACAAAGAATGAGGAATGAGGACTTTGCCTTGTTTGGAACCAAAAGAGAGGAATATCCACTCTCTCTTTTCCATTTTCATTAGGACAGTATTTTTTCCTTTTAGCTGGATGATGTATACTTTTAACATTCCAGGAAAAAAGTGTCAGTGATATGCAAGTCATAATAAAAGAAAATCAAAAGAAATGCAATTACAAGGGACAAGGAACTTCATCATTTTTAGTATGAAATGCCCTGAGGAAAATCTAATTTTAAAAATTACCAGCACCATATCAATGAGAAGAGAATATATGAGAAGATGTGTTATTTTAAAACTTAATTTAATCCTTAATCTTTCTGGCTCTGGGACTTTTATCCTTATTTTTAAAGGCCAAAAGTTATCAGGTGCTGGATAAGGAGTAAACCTCACACTAATGCAATGTCATAGAGGAAGTGCCAACGGGTCCTCCCAGTCGCGAGTTTGCCGGCTGGAACACGGTGGGACACAAAAAGTGTTAGTAAATAAGAAGTGAACATACATTGAAAATGAAATGATAGCCTCCTCTTTCCCCTTATTATAAAGGTACTTGCTGTGAATGAAAACAAATATTCACATGGCATACTACAGCTGATCAAGTGTTCCCGTATCTACCAACTAGTGTGAACCTCACAACAACCCACAGGTAAGTTATGACTGTTGTCACCCCCATTTTACAGATGATCAAGAATATGTAACTTTTTCAAGGACACACACTTAATCAATAGTGGAACCAGGACTTAAACCCCTAATTCTGGATCTAAAATACCTTGCCTCTCCACTCTCTCACATAGTCTCCCTAAAGAGAGTAATGACTCCTAGCAAAAAGGGCTTGCACAGAGCCAAGATGTCATAAGCTTGAATACAGCAGGGACTTGCTCACATATAACATCTCTGTCTCTTTGAAAAAGTTTAAATTATGAGAAAAAAATCAAGCTAATTTCTATCATAAATGTTGTTTGATAATAGAGAGCTTTGACTTATTTCTGCCCACATCATTATTCTAGCCCAGTGAGATTTAAGTCTGCCACCCTCAACCCATATTTAAAAAAAAAAACCTGGAACCATTCATGTATTCAGAGAGAGAGTCCAAATAATAATGCAATAACACAGCCTTCCTTTAAAAGCCTTTTCTTGATGGAATCTCCAATTTTCCTTTCCACTGTTATTAGAGTGGCCTGGCAGAGGCTTTAGCAGTGAGGAAGAGAGGAGATGCCATTAATAATATTGATTTCTAACCCTTTATCTAGTTTTTGTTTGGAATCAAGCACAATGCTTAACTTATGGCTCTCTCCAGAAAGGGTTCTCTTGACATAAGGCTTTTAGATTTAGGGAGAGTAGTTTCCTTTGTCCAGATACGATTTTTCCCCACTTTGCTTAAGTCAGCCTGAAAATGAAAACAAAACAAAAAACAAAAAATAGAACAGAGATCTGGTAGAAAGATTGCTATGGTGCCTCTCCTCTCCCTTCAGCAATGTTACTTCAAGAGTGGGTTCCGCAAAAAGCACCTGCTCTCTCACCTTCTAGCAACAGTGGTGGATGCAGTAGGGCCCAAAGACCAAAAAAAAAAGAAAAACAGAAAAATCACCTTTTTTGGTCCTCTGGGCATTGTAATGATTTTTCTTCTCTTATTGCTATGTATATCTACTCTTTTTTTCCCCCTTCCCTTATCCCTCTTAATTTGCTATCATCCTTTCCCTTCATATTTGTCTTTGCTCCTATTGTTCTTCTCTCAAGTTACATTCCCCTTAGGCTGTGAAACTGTCATTACTAAGCCTTCTTTGTACCCAAGAACCTGGAACAAATTCTAAAATCGGACTCCACTTGGCCTTTGGTGAACTGTTTCAGTCTGATAAACCAGCAGTCTCCATGTAGGGATAGAGAGGTAAATTTACATAGGAATGCCTCAAAACAAAACAAAACAAAACGAAACACTAAAGCTTAGTCATAAGTCATTGTGCAGAACTTCTGGCAATAACAGTTCTAGGAAGGTCGGGCTGCAACATAAAATCTGATGTTTGGGAAGGAGTTCTTCTGGTTGGGACAGTGGGGATTGACTCTCCAACCTCCACTGGATGACTCCAGTCATATTCTTCTAGACTGACAGGCGACATTCTTCAAAGAGTACCAAGCCATGTCTCCTCCGAGCAGGCAAAGGGGCCAGCCAGCCTCTTTTCATCCTGACTACATTGAGCTCTCATTTTAGCTTCAACAAATTACTTGACAAGTCATCTTGGTTTCCCCTTCTGTAATGCAGTCAGGGGCATTCCCTGCTTCTCTTTCGTCTCTCCAATTGCTCACAGGGAACTTTCCCCTTCTTGTGCTTTTTGTATAAATTAGCCTGATTGATCAAATTCATCTGTTTAGATTTCCCCCCAAAATTCCCTTCCCCACGCTGACAGTGTCTGTGGTGACCCTAAGCTACTTTCCCCTCTGGCCCATGTGCCTCCCACCACGCCAGTCCACCCCCTGCCTGACTAACCGTCCATCCCACATTATTGACTGGGTACCGTTATGTGACTAGCTTGACCTAAACTCTGGGGTGAACTCAAGAGAGACTCACAAACATTCTTCTCCCTCTAGTCGGAGAAAAGTCTGTGAGAAGCCAGGAGGGAGCCATACAAGAAAGGAAAGACCTAACAGGCATGCAGACACGGGCCGTGGGGGTTCAGAGAAGGAGACGAAGTGGGCCAGTTCATCCACACAAGCTGGACACAGCGGTGAGGGGCTGGGGTGAGGGTGACGGCACGAGCCGGAGGCAGAGGGGGAAATGTGTACCCAGGCCTGACTGCGTGGGTTTAAAAACAAAATCTCATGGAGAAGATAATTGAAATGAAAGTCGGAGCTTATTAAATTTCTGTAGGCCCAACCCAATTTCTCATCATTCCCAGTCATGTGGATACATGCTAATTTCCTTGGCAGCCTTAGATAAAGCTCTTAATGTGATTTGAGTCCCTTAGAGATTAGCACGATTATAAATATAAATGTTCAAACACAAGCAAGTTGAAACCAAATGCCCCCCAAACACTGGCTTTCTGTTATAGGAAGGTTTTCAGTGGTGCATCGAGCCCTTGGATAAATGAGCTAGGAAGCAGAGTTAAATGGGCCCGTTGGCTAATTCTCAAGGCCAGGCTCCTTCACAGAAAGAAGCAATGCTGGTAGCGGCTCTCTCCGTACATAATCTACAGCAGCCGCAGGACAGCTTTGGATGACTTTCTGAAAAATACTAATTCAGAACTGCAAGTAGGGGCTTGGGTAGGAGATACTGAGACCCTGAGCAAAACAGTCTTTACTCAGCGGCCAACCTGCAAAACATCTCCTTCGGGTTCCAACCACGTTGTATAGCTTACAAGAGACTCACTAACAAGTAGTTATAAATAGACATCAAGGAGTTTGTTTATCTAAGTAAGAGAAAACAGTGTTCGGCTTCTTTAGAAACATGTATTTGACACCAAACTGATGTAACTGTTATGGGACCAGAAACGGAGCACAACATACTGAGCCTGGTGTTTTGATGTGGTCATTATTCACTAAGCAAAGCCACCACTTGGCAACAACACTCCGTGTGTGCCCAATTCTAGGTACTTGAAATTTTAAAAACAGATCTCTTCCAAGAGATTCTAAAATTAAAGGGCTTTTTTTTTCATTAATTGGTAAAAACCTTCCCCCGAATTCATCCACATGCCTGAGATTTTGCTGTTGAGTTAAGTGAGGTCAGAAGGGGTTGGGATGATGAAATCTATTCTTTAATTTTTCTAGCATTTGTGCACAGGGCTTTTTGTCAAACTAGCCAACCCATCTGCCTGCACGGTGCTGCCCCGAAGTGTTCCTACTACTAAATAATAAAGTGAAAAGTGTTCCCAGGAGACAAAAGAATAAGAATTCATGGGTCTGTCCTCAGCACCTACCAGAGGTTCCTTTCTTACCCAAAGATGTAATTACTTGGGTTTGGAGAAATTAGAGAATACCCATTAGAGCGGGATGGTGGACTGGTCAGGTGATAATGCCTCACCGTGTCTTCAATTTTGGTATTTTCTACCTATTGGCCAGTGTCTCCTTCAGCAGAAAATGTAAGAGGCTAGCATACCCACACAACTTCAGCTCTCTCTCACCCGAAAAATGGCTCGAACCTGAACTCTGCACATTACTAGCTGCATCAATGAGTTGGATGAGTTACCTGTTCTTCTTTCTTTCCCGGGAATGATTCAATCTAACTCATGCAAGATAAGGTCTTCAACCTCTCTGAGCCTCCATTTCTTAATTCATAAAATGTGGAAAGTCAGTCTCTAGTTCTAGAGTCATCACCAGGACAAGGGGCCTCTGTGAAGCACTCAGCACAGGGACCGGCATCCAGTAACTGCAATTCCCTTCCATTCTTGTCTTTCATTTATCTGTCAAATATCTCGATGTCCCTTTCCTGGGGACTTTCTTTATAAGGAGGTGGTAGGAAATGCACCCATGAAAATAGCAATGTGCAAAGTCTGAAGCTGGTAAATTTCTCTTTGCAGGGGCTTGCTGTTTTTGATCTTAGAATCTTATTGCCTAACATCATCAGTCAAGGTGATTCTTAAAAAAAAAAAAAAAATTCAAACTAGGCCTGATGCCTTTGAGCGGTCAGCTACGTGCCCAGGAGAAGAGTTCTGGAGTCAGCAGAAGGTACTGCCTCCAGATCCCAGGGCAGAAAGGCCAGCCTGGTCCTCATCAGGCAACAGAAAGAACATCTAACTGTAGTAAGCCATCAGGTCCCACTGGAAAGCTCCACGCAGAGCTGGAAACTTCAAAAGCCAATGGCAGATCCAGAGGAACACAGACAGCTGGTATAATGAAGAGGAGAGGAGCCTTCCATAGGACAATGCTCACGAATCAGATGTGACCCTGGGAAGGGGCCGCCTGGCTGTGGAAGCTGCGGGTATTCGTGAACTCTCAATGGTACAGAAAGGAAAAAGAAAGCATTTATTCATCACCTCCCTGAACCTTCCCACCGTGGGTCATTCCTGTCAACCTGGAGTAGGTAGCTTAGGGACACAGGTAAGGCTGTGCTATTCTGCACAGAGGGAGGGACTTAGGGAACCAGCCGCCCCCAAGCGGTAGAGACCTCATTCTCTTCCTTGATTTCAGCTACGACTTTGCTAAGGGCCCTTTATGCCGATGGCTGTCCAATGAGCCATCGAACCCTAATCTAGAACCAAATGTATCCACATATACATCAGGTACCTCAAACCCAACGCACTCCTTAAGCCTTCCCATAATCTGCCTCCAAAGCCCCGGGCTGCCCCGGGGCAGCCCACCACCTAGTGGGAAGCCCAGAAGGGATTCCCAGCTTCTCCCTCTCCCCTCCCCACCCAGCCCCGTCACTGCCTTCTCTGCCACATGGATGGATCCTCTTTCCGGTCCTCTGATGCCACCTCCCTGCATCCTGCTGCATCGCTCCCCATCTCCGCACCGCCCCGCATCCCTCCAGCCTGCCCTCCGTGCTGCTGCTGGGGGTTGCTCTTAAAGCACAAATGATCGAATCCTTCTCTCTCATTCAAATGCCCCGAGCGACTCCCCATTCCCCAGGGGGTGACCTGGCCCTGTCCCACGCCTCCAGCCCCACCCAGCTGAGGCCTTAAATTCCATGGACCTACGGGCAGCATCAGCTGAAACCGCACCCCTCCAGCTGACCCCAGCTCCCACCACATCCTCGTGCCTCTCAACACTCTGCTCACACATCACCTCCTCTGTGAAGCCCTTCTTGACCAAGCCCCGTTACCTCCCCACCACAGCCATCTCTGACTGGAACGGCCATGGGGTGTGTGGTAGAGTCTAGAACGTCGACTTGGATTTCCAAGTCTACTATTTCCTAGCTTTAAGATCTTGGCCAAGATGTCTAATGCCTCTGAGCCTCAGCTATTCACCCATAAAGATGAAGCGGTGATGGCACTGGCTGCGAGGCTGGTTCGAGGGCGCGAACGAGGGGACACAGCCGTGCCTCCTCCATCAATCCACGGACCTGAACACTGACTCCAGGAACAGGGCTGGCCCGGGGCCTGGGGGAAACCGCAGGGGTCAGGGCACAGCTCCCACCTCAGGGGATGGCCAGTCAGCCGGACGAGGCAAAAACAGCCTCGTTTGAAAGGTTGAGAAACCACACAGCAAGGCAGTAACATCAGATGAGTCACCAGACGGAACCTGATCCGCGGCCAGGTTGGCGCAGGTTGTGCGGTGCGCTGGGTGGGGGGAGAGCTCTCCCAGGGTCGAGGGTGTGGGGAGAGGCTGGTGGAGGAGGAGGGTCTCAGAGCATCAACTTGTTGGGACCGAAGCCAAAGGGCGCTCTGCAGTCTAGGTGATGGGATGGTTCCCAGGTTGGGTCTGCCGCTTTGGGCTCTGTCAGCTGCTCTCTGCTGCCCCCTGTTGGTGTGTAGGGGGAAGAGGCGGACAGTGGCTGAGATGGAGCGGGGGAGGACAAGCAGGTGAGGTGGTTGGGCTTAGAAACGCAGCGGCTGGGGGTAGGTGCTGGTGGGGGGGGGAAGAGGGGCGGGCAACCCTCTCCTCCTTTCTTTCCCCGGCGCCCCGGTCACACCCCCTCTCTTCTGCCCCCTCCCCTCATTTTCTCTCTGCAGATCAGAGGCTCATCCTGTTTCCCAGGACCCCAGTAGGGACCACAGGTGGGACCAAGGTAAGGTGCACTTAGTGTTCCTGGGACTTCCGCTCTCACTGTCTTGCCTGAGGGCATTTCTCAAGGCCAGAAACCATTTTATCCCTGAATGCCCAGTAAATAGTCATGAAGTTTGTGGAGAAGAAGAAAAGAAAAGAAAAAGAAATACAAAAGGCTGAGGTGGGGGGGTGGGGCAGAGAAGTGAAGGAACCCAGTGCTTTCAACTTAGAAAAGCTGACCAGCTTTAGGATCAGTTGACATTTTGGGCTACGTGATTCTCTCTTGGGGGGGGGCATCCTAGGATGTTTAGCAGCATCTGTGGCCTCTACCCACTGAATTCATATATGCTCCATTCCCCCCCCCCCCCCCCCCCCCCCCCCCCCCCCCCCCCC